>NW_012151507.1:4246365-4250578 GCF_000956105.1 Propithecus coquereli
TTTTAGAATTATTAAGTAGCTTGTATTATTTTTAATTGTTAGTATGAATGTGGCCTTTTCCATTGTATTTTCAATAAGCTCATTAGTACTAGATGTCCAGAAGAATTAACTATACTATATTATCTTGCATTAAGCTACTCTTCTGAGCCTTTATATTAATTCTACTAATTATTTAGTTGAATCTCTTGGGTTTTCTAGTTATATGATCCTGCTATATGAAAAACGAGAATAACGTTCTTACCTTTCTCTGTTCAAATCATTACTTTCATTTTTTTGAATCATGTGTTTTTGCCATGGCCTTTGTTTGAAGTATAATTTTATTTTTTTCCAGCTTTATTGAGTTATAACTAACAAATGAAAAAGTTATTTTATCAAAAAGACACTTGCTCTTGAATGTTTATTGCCGCACAATTCACAATCGAAAAGATGTGGAATCTATCCAAGTGCCCATCGATTCATGAGTAGATTAATAAATTATGGTATATGTATACCATGGAGTACTACTCAGCCATAAAAAATGAATTATAACTTTGACTCAAGCAGTACAAAACCAAAACATTTGTACCCCCCTAATATTCTGAAAGTTTTTTAAAAAGCATATATTCGAGATCTACAACATGAGGATTTGATATACATATATGTTGTGAAATGATCACCACAAATTAATTAACATATACAACACCGCACTTAGTTACGATTATGTGGGGGGCAGGTGAGGACACTTCGGATCTACTCTCTGGGCAAAGTTCAAGTAAACAATATACTGTTATTAACTGTAGTAACCATGCTGTACATTGGAACCTCAAAACATATTCATCTTACATCTGAAAATTTGTACCTTTTCCACATTTCCTCTACCTGCCAGTCCCGGACAACCACCATTCCACTATCTAATTCTGTGAGTTTGACTCTTTTCTAGATTTTACATATAAATGAGATAATACAATAACTGTCTTTCTGTGTCTGGCTTATTTCACTTAGCATAATGTCCTCCATTTTCATCCATATTTTGGCAAATACAGGATTTCCTTCTTTTTATGGCTAAATAATATTCCATTGTGTATATATAGCACATTTTCTTCATCTATTCATCCATCAACAGACACTTAGCTTAATTCTAAATCTTGGCTTTTGTGAATAATGCTGCGATGCATGTGAGGGTGAGGATATGTCTTCAGTCGTTCACTTCATTTCCTTTGGCTACACACGCAGTAATGGGATTGCCGAATCATATGGTAGTTCTGTGTTTAATTTTCTAAGAACCTCCATATTGTTTTCCGTAAAGGCTGTACCAATTTACATTCCCACCACAGTGTACAAGGGTCCCTTTTCTTATACCCTCATCAACACTTATTATCTCTTGTCTTTTGAAGAATAGCCATTCTAACAGGTATGAGGTGATATCTCATTGGGGTTTTAATTTGTATTTCCCTGATGATTAGTGATGTTGAACATTTTTTCATATACTTGTTGGCCATTTGTGTGTTTATAAAAAAGTCTATTCAAGTCCTTTGCCTACTTTTTAATCAAGTTATTTAGCTTTTTGCTATTGAGTTGTATGAGTTCTTTATACATTTTTGATATTAACTCCTTATCAGACACACACACACACACACACACACACACACACACAGAGCTTGAAAATATTTTCTCCAATTCCATAGATTGCTTTTTCATTTTGTTAATTGTTTCCCTTACTGTGCACAAACTTTTTGGTTTGATGAAGTTTCCATTGTTTATTTTTGCTTTTGTTGCCTGCGCTTTTGGTGTCATACCCAAAAAGCGAATAACAAGAAGAATTTCAAAGAGTTTCTTCTCTTTGTTTTCTCCTACAAGTTTTATTTCAGGTCTTATACACTTAATTCATTGTGACTTAATTTTTGTATATGGTGTAAATATCCAATTTCATTCCTTTGCATGTGAATATTCAGTTTTTCCAACACAATTTATTGAAGAGACTATCCTTTTCCCAGTGTGTATTCTTGGCACCTTTATCAAAAATAAATTGACTATATATGAGTGGGTTTATTTCTGAGCTTTCTGTTCTATTCTGGTGGTCTATGTGTCTGTTTTCATGCCAGTACTATACTGTTTTGATTGCTACTTCTTTGTGTACTTATATTAGAAATCAGGAACTGGGATGTCCCAGCTTTATTCTTCTTTCTCAAGATTGTTTTCACTATTTGGAATCTTTTGTGGTTCCATGTACATTTTATAATTTTTTTTCTATTTCTGGGAAAAATTCCATTGGAATTTGGGAATATGGGAATTGCATTGAATATGAATTGCATTGAATATTGCATTGAATATGGGAATTGCATTGAATGTGTAGATCACTTTAGGTGGTATAGACATTTTAACAATATTAATTCTTCCAATCCACAAACACTGGATATGTTTCCATTTATTGTGTGTTTTATAGTTTTCAGTGCAGATCTTTAACCTCCTTGGTTAAATTTATTCCTAAATATTTTAATTTTTGTAGCTATTGTAAACAAGATCATTTTCCTGATCTTTTTCAGACTGTTTGTTGTTGGTATATAGAAATGCAACTGATTTTTGTATGTTGATTTTGTATCCTACAACTTGACTGAAATTGTTTATGAGATCCAACAGTTTTTTGGTGGAGTCTGTAGGGTTTTCTGTACATATAACATTATGTTATCTGCAGAGACATTTTGCTTCTTCTTTTTTTATTTGTATGCCATTTGTTTCTTTTTCTTGTTTGAACGTTCTGTCGAGGACTTCTAGTACTATGTTGAATAGAAGTGGCAAGAGTGGGCACCCTTGTCTTGTTCCTGATCTTAGAGGAAAAGCTTTCAACCTTTTACCATTAAGTATCACATTCACTGTGAGCTTGCAATATATGGCTTTTATTATGTTGTAATACTTTCCTTCTATACCTAATTTATTCAGAGTTTTTATCATGAAAGGATGTTGAATTTTGTCAGATGCTTTTTATGCATCTATTGAAATGATCACATGAGTTTTATCTTTCATTATGTTAATGTGGTATATTTTATTTATTGATTTGTGTGTGTTGAGCCATCCTTACATCCAGGGATAAATCCCACTTGATCATAGTTCGTATCTTTGAATGTATTGTTTAATTTGGTTTGCTAGTATTTTTGTTGAGGATTGACTCTAGGTGCATAGACAGGCATGTCCCTAAGCTGGTCCCTGGGTAAGAAGAACTGTTCCCAAACAACGGCTGAAAGGGGCCAGAGCCAAGTTACAGGGCCTTTTCAGGATTTTCTGTGAGATCAGATTTAGCGGGTCATACATAGGCATGTCTCCCAGTGGATCTTTAGGCGGGCAGACTTCTCTCAGATCATAGCTGAGGGGAGCCAGAGATGAGATACAGGGCTACTTCAGGGTCCAAATCCAAAACCAATGTCATTAGCCCTATTGCCCAAAGCACAAAGCGTGTAACTCCTCCTGGTTTGCTTGGCAGATAATTCTGGTGGCAGGACTAAGACCAAACATAACTATAGCCAAGTCCACAGGGGGACAGGGCCATTTTCTGGGTCTGGAGCTGGAAACACAGTCAGCAAACATGTCCCCTGGGCAAGGGTGTGCCCTCTCAAAATGACCCTCCTCAATCTTAGATTCCACCAGGGTTCTGCAACCTCCTATCTAAATCCCAAAGAGCCCCCACCAAGGCACTTTTAGCCATGAATGGCTGCAAAATTATTGCTGCTGTGGGGGAATATTAGTGTGGAATCTTCTATTCTGCCATCTTGCTAAACAATTTTAAATAATCATGGTGATAATACTCCATTCTTATTTTAGATTTTCTTATAATATTCTTATTATAGATTTTAACAGAAATGCTGCTTCTGCTTCACCATTAAGGTGGTTGACTTTCATTGGAAATAGATTATTATTAGTTAGCTATTGTTCTATTCATAGTTATGATTGAAATGCTGATTTTTATTGATATTTTTTGACTTTTAATAATATGATGTTTTTCTTATGTGACTTATTAAAGTTATATAATGTTCACACATGGCCTAATATTAAAACTATCATTGCAATTTTCTACAAACTAAGTATCATTGGAAATTGATTTATTAGGATTTTATTATAAATTTTTACATCTATGATTAGGAGTGATTTCGGTTTGATATGGAATTTACATAGATTGTAAAAATCAATTGACTAATTTTAAATATTTTCCTGTACTATTGAATAATTTATGAATCTTATAAAT
>NW_012151507.1:4251837-4252122 GCF_000956105.1 Propithecus coquereli
TACTTACTTTTGGGGGGAAAAACAAAAAGACAAACCAGATATTAAAGAAAATGTTTACTTTATAGGAGGTAGGAAGAAGGGGGTGAGGTGGATAGGGATGGAATGAGACTCTCCAAGTACAGCTTCTTGTGTAATTTTGATTTATATAGTTATTATTGAAAGAATAAAATTAAATCAAGAAAAAGAAATAAAGCAACCAGTTTAAACTGACATAAATGGACTTATCTGCATGACAAGTTAATAATATAACTACATAGATACTATAATTACTTCGAGTAACTTAGA
>NW_012151507.1:4255256-4258697 GCF_000956105.1 Propithecus coquereli
AACATAGCAAGACCCTCTTTCTACCCCACCCTCCCCAAATTATATCTATATATATGTTCATATAAAAACAAAGCTAAGCATCTATTTTCTATTCTGATCACTTTTTCTCTTCTGCCCCGCTATGAACACAGAAATAAATGAAGAATGTATCTAAGCATATGGAGTTTTAGTGAGATTTATATTCTAGTTTTACTGAAACCTCTTGATTTGTATGACAGATAGAAATCGTGCGATTTGACCCGTACTCTGCTTATGAACTTAATTGTTTACTTTCAGCTTCTGAATAACTTTTTGAAGGACCCATTCCCAGAAGAGTTTTTGGTCCTCTTCAGAAACTGGATCAATGATCCTAATCCTTCAGTTAGCAAACTGAGCCTTCAGAAAATTTCCAGCATGGCACCCGTGATCAATGAGGTACGTATGTGGAATTTGTGTCTGCCAGCACCAACAAAGTCATGATATATAATTTTGATATTGCTCAATATCTTTACCGATAAAACATTGATATTTTTTAGTTTCCATATAGTTTAAACAATATCAAAGCCTGGTATTTTATCAATCAGGAAACTGAGTTGAATGGAAAGGATATGTTAAGTCAGTTTAGTGGCTTTATCACCATATTTATGTTTTTTTACAGAAAATTATTCATTACATTCAGAATTTATCGCCATTGCCCTACATGAACACTCTTCTTACACTCTGAACCATACACAGATAACTTCCCCTCCTGCATACACACACATGCACATTAGCTCCTATCTCAGAGCACCCAACCTTTTTCTTCCACTCGTAACACTTTCTTCCTTAACACATTCATATTCATGTTTTCCATATTTTTCAATGGTCAGTTCAAGTCAAGCTGCACTGAATATTTTGATCTCCAGCAGCCTCATTCCTCCCAGAGCCATAACAATGATGAGCACTTACTTATATAACGTTTTAGATCAGTGGTCCTAACAGTGTGGTCCTTGAGCCAGTAGGGCCAGCAGCACCTGGAAACTTGTTAGAAATGCAGATTGTCGGTCCCTACCCAGGGCTGTGGAATTAGAAATTCTGGGGGTGAGGCCAACCAATCTGTGTTTTCAAAAGTCCTCCAGGTGACTAATGCAGGCAACAAGCAATGTAAGACAGAGTCACTGTCTTATATTGTTTCGCGCTAACTCCTGAATGTTACCGAAAACTCGGCCACTTGTCCATGAGGCCGAATCAGAAGGATGAGGATAAGTGGTTTGGGGAGGAAGGAAAAAAGTTTACTTTGCAAAGGAGGAAAAATGGTAGACCTTCTCATCTCAAAATCCAAATTTTCCTGAACACAGGAAGAAATACAGAGCTTTTAAAGAGAGGGTTCTCAGCTTCAGGCAATTACTGTGGTTAACTATTCTAATCTCCCATCTGAGCCAAAGACAAAGCCTGTGAACTCAACAGCCCACATGGGGGGCTGTCACCACCTGAGAGTTTTAACAAAAGATTTAACCTGCCTCAAGGATGCAGGCCAGGCTGCAGTTCCCAAAAACAGTGGGGGAAGATTTAAAGAGACAGAAAATCTTTTTACCATTCCCCGCCCCCGCCCCCCCCATCATTCCCTCTGTTACATGAATACTTCTTGCCTTCTAAGTCCGTTGAATTTAAGCATGCTCCTGTGTTTTATATAACAACTTTAAATTCCAAAGTATCTTGCACAATGCTGACATTAAATTATTATTGATTTAACAATGAATCTAATAATAAATCCTTGTTTATCTATTGAGCATAGTGCCTGAAAGCTTAAGCCTATCAGGGGAAAATCAATGGGTTTATTAACTAGGTACATTCTTTCAGTAAGCAGCGAGTTATTTCTCGCTTTGCCCAGAGCTCTTCTCAACGTTATCAACAACTGATTTTCGGAAGATTCTGTATCAAGGCTAGCTAGGAGAGTGGAAGAAAAGCAGTGGAGAGTGATCTGGGTTGAGATTTCACATACTATTGGTAAAGACTCAACTTACCAGCCCGACACAAGTGGCTTCTTGCATTGACATCATCCTTCATTCAATTTTTTCTCCTTATTATTTTTTCTCCTTATTATTTTTCTCCTTAGTTGGCATATAATATTTATTCATTATCTCTACTCCTTTTCTTCCTACTTTTCTCTTCTTTTGTGTCCCCTTTTCATGTTTTTCCTTGCCTTCTATTCTATTTGGCTCTGATCTGCACTTGAGTCCCATGAGCTGCCTCAGCTGCTCAGCAATGCTCATGTCCAAACAGGTCGCAACAACCAGGTCTCTGGAAATAAGACCAATTTCCCTGGTTTCCATACTCCCGCCATGTCCAATTTCAAGCTATCAAAGGGACATTACTGAACGTGGAGTTGGGAAGAGATGCACATCAGCACATTATTTAATGTTTCCACCATTTGAATACATTACACATAAATAACCTCAAGAGCATGGATAATAGTAAAATGTAGCCAAAGAATTAGGAAGTGATAATGTTTTAGTATTTATTGCCATGGTTTTTATTTAATTCTAAATATATATGGTTTAATTTTCAATAATGGCTTGTTTTAACAATCAGCTTTGAAGATTTTTGACAATTTGACAATTGCCTCTTGTGAGCTAGCCCCAGTACACCGCGATGTGCTGCCCAAACTCAGCAGTGTGCATTTCAGATGCCAGTACGAGTCTTCTACTTCCATAATCTCACCATTGGCCTCCTTTCCTATGTAGGTAGAAAATGTCTGCAGCTTATTAATATGCATCCTGGATGCCTTCCTTTGCAAAGACGTCACGGTTGTAATGCGGGCTTTGCTCACCCTCCGAAGACTTTTAGCCAAACTGGACAAGGTGACCTACTCCACTTTGTGCAACAGAATTGCTTACAGCTACTGTCCTCTGATGGATCATGTGAGTTGCACAGTTAGATGTGTGAGATCATCAGGTTTTGTGGTTCAGCTGAAGCTCCAGCTGAGGCCATGATATTATATCACAGAATAAGTTAACAGAAAATAGGCATTTTGTAAGAAGCCACAATTTCTTTTCCAGACATAACAATATTAGGCAAGTACTATTCTTTGTTTTTTTTTTCTTTAATTGCACTCTGAGAACCTAGAAAATTCTGCCCATAAAAAAGGAGAATCAAAGAACACCTTCTATCCTGGAGATGAAAGAGGAATTATAGCTTAGTGGCTACAGATTGGTTAACCCTGAATCTGGACTGTCTGGGTTCAAATCCCTGTTCTGCCTCTTACTCGCTGTGAAATCTTGAACAAATGACTTCTTCAATCTCTTGGTGCATCACTTTCCCCATCAGTAAAACAGAGACAGTAGTAGGTTTATCATGAGGATTACAGTTGATATGTGCCATACCCCAAATAAATGTTTGTTGTTATCATATTTTAATTATAATTATAATACGTGAATTAAAATGTCAGAAAATTGTGCATTTTGAAAATTTTCATTTTATATA
>NW_012151507.1:4269812-4271652 GCF_000956105.1 Propithecus coquereli
TATGATATACTATATGGCAATGAAAATGAAAATCTACAACTATAAGCACAATGGGGATGTACCTTACAGACAGGGTTTAAAGAAAAGCCAGTCTTCAACCCTCAGTTCAGAGGCACATAAAATAAAATTAAAAAGAAAAAAGAAAAACCAGTCACAAAAAAGTACACATTGTATGACTCTACTGATAGAAAAATACAAAAACAATGGTACAATGAGTACAATGGTATTAGTACTAAGGGCAGTATTTACAATTGTGGAGAAAAGCTATAAGGGGGCCTCAGAGGGGATTTCTGGGATACTGGTAATGTCTGTGTCTTGACCTTGGATGTGGTTGGTGCATGAACATTCTATGAGCTATAGACTTGTCATATGTGCACTTTTTGATATGTATGTTATACTTAAATTTGTTATTAAAATTATGTACACACATACATAAACCAAGGGTTAAAAAGGATGTGGAGCAGTGGGAACTTCTGTTGTTCACACTGTGAATAGAATTTGATACGAACACTTGGAAAATAATTTGACATTATTTTGTAAGCTGGAGTTGAGCATAACATCCCTATGACCCAGTTATACCATTTTTAAGTATATACCTTAGAGAGATTTTTGCACAAAAATATATCTGGAGACATGTAAAAGAAATTTCATTGCAATATTATTTGTAATAGATAAACTGGAAATACTACAAATGTCCATCACAAGAAGAGTAGATAATTAATCTCTGTGTGGTCACAGATGAAATATTAGATGACAAGGAAGTTTATTTTTAAAAAAGCAAACTATAGTTCCACTCACCAAAAACTATGAAAACTAAAAACCTAACAATGGGAATACACACACACACACACACACACACACACACACACACACACCATTTTTATATTGGTCAAAGCAGACACTACTAAAACAACTAAGATATCAAATGAATTTGCTGGAAAAATGCACGAAAAATCAAGGAAATACTCAACACAAAATTCAACATTCTAGTTACTCAGAAGGAGGGGAAGAAAAAGACATGTGTTTATAGAAGGACACACAAGAGATTTCAAAAGCACTAGTATTTCTATTTCTTAAGCCCATAGCAGGGTATATGAATGCTCAATTTATACCATTCCTTAAAATGTAATCTATTATGTATACTCTTTTGTATATATTTTAATTAAAAATACATGATTTTAAATTATGCTGATCTTAAAAATCAATAATTTTCCTATACAAAAATAACTAACTTATTTAAAAAATACACAGAAAGAAAAGATCTTGTTTATAATAGGTAAAAAATAAAGAAGGAAAGAAAGAAAGAACGAAAGAGGAGGGGGGAAGGAAAGAAGAAAGAAGGATGGAAGGAAGGAAGGAAGGAAAAAAGGAAGAAGCAGGGAGAAAGACAGAGAAGAAGAAAGAAAGGAGAGAAGAAAAAGAAAGAAAAAACAAAGGCTCCTGAAGGGAGGGAGAGAAGGAGGGAGGAAAATGAGAAAGAAAGAGAAATGGGGAGAGGGAGGAAGGAAAGAAGAAAGGATGAACATCAAGAAGGCAGGAAGGGCAATCTAAAAATAAACTTTAAAATGTATGCAATATTTCTGTGAAGAAAATTTGCAAACACTACTGCAGGACACAGAAGAATTGAATAAATAGGAAGATATAAACCCTATCTGGGGAAAGAAAGAATCAAAATAAAAAGTGTGTCAATTCTTTTGGAAATGAATCTATTAGTAGGGTTATTTTCCCAAACTGACACACTGATTCTAAAATTAATGTAGAAAAGTTAGCATGCAAGAATAATGGAAATTCTAACCAAAACCAATAATGACTGTGGGCTAGCCCTATCAGACATTGATAT
>NW_012151507.1:4271702-4275864 GCF_000956105.1 Propithecus coquereli
CAAAGAGGTCCCTTTGTCATTCAGTGGAAACTCTGCAAAGTTCTCCAGCATTTGAATGCACTATGATTACATTACTATAAGCAACTTTATAGAAATTATCCCCAAATTATACAGATTATTGTAGTTTATACTTTCAGGGTGTTATTAAATACTAATCCTCTTCCTGAATTTAAGAAACTCATTTTTCACAGGAGATTTTTTTTAATGCAATCTGTATTTTGGTAAGTAAATTTTTTTTAACCAATTTAAATATTTTCCCCAGTTTTATTAAGGCATAACTGAGACATAAAAATTCTATGTATTTATAGAATGTTAGGTCCGGAGCCAAGAGAGAGACAGACAGAGGAAGCCTCGTGTGTAGCAAAATGCTGTTTATTTTGAGCATCTGGGTGCAGATGGGTGGAGGCCAAAAAAGGCGTCCACCCTGAGGAGGGGAGGGGAAAGCCTTGGCTTTTATAGAGAGTTTCTTTAGGGGCAGTGAGTACCTGGGCCAGAACAGCCATTGCAATAAAATTTTTTAAACAACCAATTTCTGGGACCCCTGCGTCTGTCTCATCCTGCAGAGATAAGAGAAGGGGATGGGAATGCCAGCGTCTGCAGCTGTCTGTCAGATTTCACTACCTTGGGGACTCTCCAGATTTCTGCAGCTAGTGTTTTGCAAGCCTAAATTTTCCATCAACCGCATTCTGTCTTATACATACTTTTCGGGTTCCCACCTGGAACAACCCTAACACAGAATACAGTGTAATTGTTTTGATATATGTGTATGCTGTGAGATGATTAAATCAAGCTAATTAACATATCCGTCACCTCACATGTCATTTTTCTTTTGTGGTAAAAACATTTAAGATCTAATTTCTTAGCGAGTTTCAAGTATAAAATATGTTATTATTAACTATAGTCACCATGCTGTACATTAAATCTCCAGAAATTATTCATCCTAACTGACACTTTGTGTCCTTTAGCCAACATCTTCCCCAACTCCCACCCCAACCCCTCAGCCACTGGCCACCCACCATTCTACTCTCTGCTTCTGTTAGTTCAAACTTTTTCGGTTCCGCATACAAGTGAGATCCTGTAGTATCTGTCATTTTGTGCCTGGCTGATTTCACTTAGCATGATAAACCTCCAGGTTTCTCTATGTTGTCATAAATTACAGGATTTCCTTCTTTTTAAGGCTGGAGCACACACTATTGTATACTTATTCCACATCCTCTTCATTCATTCTTCCATTGATGGGTTGATTCCATATCTTGACTATTGTGAATAATTGGTAAGCAAACCTTATTTTAAAAGAAGAGCTAACTACTTAGATCCAAGGTGAATCTTTTCTAGAATTAATGATAATAATATCATATAATATATATACATATATAGTGTATCTACTTATATATATGTATATTGTGTATATATATCCCACTGACTAAAAAAAGAAGCATTACTATCATCCTCAAGCAAGGGCTTTTTCTTTTTCTGTGTGCATATTCCAGAGTAATGCCAGCGTTCGAAGTATAGCCATTCGGCACTTCGGTGAATTACTTAAAGATATGTGTCAGTACACATGGATGCTGAACAGTGTGATTATAGGAGGCTTGGTGCCCCTGATCCTGTTTTTGGAGGATAAAGAGAAAAGAGTAGTTGAAGTAAGTCACTTAATCTTGTTTTTCTTAATTTTATAGAGAATGGCAATGTTTTATTATAACAGTGGATGAATAGATCCTCATTAACCTTTTTCTGTCTCACAGGCATGTAAACATACATTAGAAATCTGCGCCTCACAATTAAAGTGGCCCATATCCTATTTGTTCAAAGACAACAATTACAGTTTTGAGCTGGTGGTGCTCAGCATCTGTAACAATCTTGTAAGTGGCCCTACTATTTTTACTACCATAAGACTTATAGACGAAACTTAAAGGAGATCCAAAGTGATGGAACGTTTGGTGGGAATAAAGGTAGATCTTAGAGAAAGAATGTAAAGGAAAGATCTTAAATGAGTGATTATAACTAGGGCTTGAGATGAGAGGACATTAGAATTTTCCACTTCCTCTTCCTCGCGTTAATCATTCATCTTACCTTCTTCCTCCAAACCACCTACTTTGAGCTATGAATGGGTACGAAGGTAGAAAGAGCATTCCAGATCACCAAAAAGAACATTGAAACTGCTTTGCCATTGCCTTGTGATCTGGTCCTCTGAACCCCAGCGTGAACTGCAATAATACACAAGTGGGGAGGGGAGAATGCTAGCCAAAGGATGGAAACACAAAGTTGGATCGGAAAATCATATCATAGGCCGGTCCGATGGTAGTGGGTTGTCAGAACTTATTAACATTAGTGTCACTAAAGTTGGTATTCAACTCCCCATTGCTAAATTTGACTGGCTTTAAAAAAAAAACAAAACGAAAATCATATCATAAATGGAATAATACCTGCAAGCAAAAGAATACAGTTCACACGTAAAAATCCCCAACTTTTAAATTGGTCCTGATTTGGTATAAACAACCAAGTTCTTTTCTCTTGAATCCTTTCTGGAAGAAGCAATTATTGTGCTTTTTCAATAATTGAGAGAAGGTTTTTTTTTTCCTTTTTATTCTCAGCTTACTACTCATAGGAACCATATTACAGATTTGATATCTGATTCTTTAGGATTCCTGGGGAGCTCCCGAGCAAATCTGAGGAGAGCATCAACTGTTTTAATAGGTAAGTAAAATTCAATTCTTACATCCTAATTTGTCTTAAAAGGTATAGAATAGGGAAGCCCCTGGAAGTCTTCCTTAAAATGTTATAAATTTCCTTTGTTTATGATGGACAGCACCTGTCATGATGATAGCTATGATAAATAGAGGTTAATCCATGTGATGAGAGTAGGGTTCTATTTTATAACATACAAAGTGAATATAGCTGTATGATTAAATTGTATAGTGTGTTCGACAGGATGGATTTCAAAAATAAGTACTTTAAAAAAGGGAACAGCATTATCTTTCTGCAGAAGTACCGCAAGGAGAAAAAGAGAGGAAAGATGGAAGAAAAACAAATTTTAGACAATGTTTCTATAAAGCAGCTGAACATCAGGGTAAACATTTCTGTGAATCCAAAAGTTTTTGAAATGAAGATCTGAAGTAGAGACACAAACACACAGGGAATATATGATGGGATATTGGGAGCACATGAAAAATAAGCTTTCAAAGTATAGAGGGAAAATGTAAGAAAAAATATATAACTATCACTATTTATAGCCAGCAAAAGAGAAAATATATATTGTTGATAACCAATAAGGGACAAGAAGTACAAGGGTTGAGAAATAATAGCAAAATAAATGAAAACCAGCAAGGAAAAGTTTTTAAAATAAGCAGTATGGAGTTATCTCAAAGAATTAAAAGTAGACCTACCATTTGATCCAGCAATCCCACTATTGGGCATTTACCCAAAGGAAAAAAGTCATTTTATAAAAAAGACACTTGCACTAGAATGTTTATTGCACTACAATTCACAATCACAAAGATGTGGAAACAGCCCAAGTGCTCATCACTACAGGAGTGGATTAATAAAATGTAGTATTTGTATACCATGGAGTACTACTCAGCCACAAAAAACAACAGTGATCTAGCACCTCTTGTACTATCCTGGATAGAGCTGGAGACCATTCTCCTAAGTGAAGTGTCACAAGAATGGAAAAACAAGCACCGCATGTATTCACCATCAAATTGGTATTAATTGATCGACACTTATGCGCACATATGGTAGTAACATTCACTGGGTGTTGGGCAGGTGGGGGGAGGAGGGGATGGGTATATTCACACCTAATGGGTGCAGTGCACACCATCTGGAGGATGGACACACTTGTAGCTCTGACTCAGGCAGGGCAAAGTCAATATATGTAACCTAAACATTTGTACCTCCATAATATTATGAAATAAAAAATGTATACATTAAAAAATAAATAAACTGGAACTAATCAGTCAACACTTCTATATGCACATATGGAAGTAAAACTCAACAGAAACCAAGCAGGTGGGAAGGGGAGGAGAGGTTGGGTATATTCATACCTAACAGGTACAATGCACACTATCTGGGTAACGGGCATACTTATAACATTTGACTCACACTGTACAAAAGCAATACATGTAACCAAAATGTGTGTACCCCCATAATATTCTGAAAAATA
>NW_012151507.1:4287412-4288493 GCF_000956105.1 Propithecus coquereli
GGCAACACAGTGAGACTCTGTCTCAAAAAAAAAAAAAAACAAAAAACAAAAAACATGAAATCAGTAGAGCCATTTAATTTTCAGGTGTTTCTGCCTAATTTCTCCACTTATTTTGTTTTGTGTGTGTGTGTGTATGTATGTGTGTGTGTGTGTGTGTGTGTGTGTGTGTGTGTGTAGTAATATTGTATTCATGAAATAAGTTTCAGCAGCTGGAAGGAAGATCCAAATATAATTATGGCTTAAACAACTATATGGCTTAAACAAGATGTTAGCTTATTTCTCTCTCACGCAACAGTCCGTATATAAGTAGACTAGAGCCAGCTCTTTTCTGTTCCAGCATTCTCATCACACAGCGACCCACATCAGGTCCAAAATGTTTGCTCCAGCTCTTGCAACCACTTCTACATTCCAGCCGGTTAGAAAGAAAAAAATATCAAGAGGTCACACCCATTCCTTTAAAGAGAAAATATCACTCATGCTAAATGATCGCTAGCCCAGAACATAGACATATTATCATACCCAGCTGCCAAGAAGTCTTAAAAATCTAGTCATTAGCTGGGTGGCTAGCTCAACCTCAGCAGTTTTAGTAAGGACACTAAAGAAAAAGAAACAATTTGACATTAGGGGGAATTAGTACTTGCTAGCATAAAAAATTTTCATTCATTTATTTGTAACCTCATCTAATTCTAAAAGGAATTGCATTGGAATACAAAATTAAACAGACAGAAAGGCACACTAATTAAGGACATCCTCACAACACAAATTTTTGTTACAAGTATTAATCTAAAATTTTTAAGCCCATGTTTCACTGGCCAATAAGAGTATCTTGAGCTCTGCTAACTGTAGATTGTATTATGAAAATGATTATTGTGAACTTCATAGTCACTATTTTAACTGAAGCAGAGGAAAAACATAAAATATTGGTTTAAGAGTAAGATAAGCAAAAGAGATACTGCTATTTGAGATAAAAAAAAAAAAAAAAGATGAACCTAGAGGACATAATGCTAACCGAAATAAGCCAGACAAAGAAAGAAAAATACTGCATGATCTCACTTTACATGTGGAATCTTAAAAAAGTTGA
>NW_012151507.1:4288543-4291227 GCF_000956105.1 Propithecus coquereli
ATAGATAAAAGAAATGTGAATATACATAAATAATATACCTGAAGAAAAGAAATGACAATTACAACAGAAAAAAGTCTTAAAGATATAATTTAAGAAATATTTAGCCAAGCATGGTGGTGCATGCCCGTAGTCCTAGCTACTCAGGAGACTGAGGCAGGATTGCTTGCGCCCAGGAGTTTGAGGTTGCTGTGAGCTATGATGATGCCACTGCATTATAGCCTGAGCAACAGAGTGAGACCCTGTCTCTTAAAAAAAAAAAAATAAAGAAAAGGAAAAAGACTTGATTAAATATACTGAGATGATAAATCATTTTTTAAGGAATATTTTATATAAAATACAACATTAAGACACTTCCTAATAAAGTTATAGAACTTCAGAGTTAAAGGATTCTTTAAGCATTTAGGAAAAAGAAAAAAACACTCACCTGTAAGTTATAATAAAAAAAAGAGACTGGTATTAGAGTTATCCACTTCAGTATTCAACTCTAAACCATAGTAAAATAGTGCCCACAAAATCCTAAGTGAAAAGAAAATTGTGACTAAAGAATTTTATATTTAGTAAAATTTTATCCAACCATGAAGATAATAGAAAAACATTTTCAAAAACACAAGAAGTCAGAATAAATCCAGCATCATGAATACTTCTTGAAATTATTAGAGAAGCTCAGCCAACTAAAGAATAAATGGATAAACTATTGCAAAAATGCAGTATCTAGTTAACTGTAGGACTCTTATCTCCCAATCCATGCTCCACAATTTTTTTAACTTTTTTTAATGCCTTGAAATGCTAACCTCTGTGATCTACACCATCCAAGCTCCCTTGCCAACTTGCTATCAGGTCGGTACAGCATTTAATGTCCCCTAACGCACTTAATGAACAAGAGTATTCTTAATAGTCAGTAATAGCAGTGCTGTTCACAAACACTTGTCCAATCTAGAATTCCTACCGAGCACCTGTTGAAAAATACTGATCAACAGGTTCAATACAATTATAATAAATATCCCAACAGATGATTTCAAAGATCTGATGAGTTGATTCCAAATGTTTGTATAATAGCAAGAAGCCAAGATACTCCTAAAAAACCTATGTGAGCTACTAGTCCCACCAGATATAAAGACTCATTATAAAGCTATAGAATTTTAGACAGTCTGTTTCTCACTCCAGGAAAGACAAACAGATTTGTGGAACAGAATAGAAAGCCTAAAAACAGATCCATATATATATACCTAATATATATCAGAACTGGCAATGTATATCAGGTCAGAAAGTGATGGACTGTCTAATAAAATTGCAAATACAACTGGAAACACACACACATGCACACACACAAGGATTCCTACTTGACAGCCTACACAAAAATTAACTCTAGATGAATCAAACAATGTAAGCATAAAGCACAAATCTTTATAAACTTTTAGAAGAAAATGTAGGATAATATCTTCATAACCAAAGGTAAGCAGAATATCTCTAAAGACAAAAAATATAAAAATCAAGCAACAAGCTGAGAAAAAATATTTGTAATTAAAACATATTAATATCCAAAGTATATTAATTATAATAACTTAATAAGAAAAAGGCAAAAATCCAACAGACCAAAAAATAAAAGGTGCCAAAAATCTTTTAAAAAACCATGAAGAAGAATTTCACAGAAGGGAATAAATAAATACAAATAAGTATGTGAAAAGATCTTCAACAATATTAATAAGCAATAACAAGCAAATTAAAACATCACCTATTTCACAACCAACAAATTGGCAACATTTTTTCAAATATCAGAAAAACTGATATTAAAATTGAAAGCTTCTCTTTATCAAATGGAAGAAGATATTATTTACAACACATATATCTGGCAAAGTATATATATGTCCTTTATATAAGGATATAAACATAAATTTATAAATTATTAAGAAAAATACTGCCTAATAGAAAAATTGGCGATAACTTAAATGATACTTCTCAGAAAAGGATATTCAAATGACCAATGAATATATGAAAAAGTATTTTACTCAATTAGTTATTAGGAAAATGCAAATTAAAACTATAAGATACCATTATACATCCAACACAATGTCTAAAATAAAGACTGACAATACCAAGAGTTGTCAAGGATATGGAGTAAGCAGAACTCTCTTATACACTGCTGAAAATGAAAATTCATAAACCACTTTGGAAAACTGTTTAGTTATATCTGTTAAAGCTGAACACATACATATCCTATGATTCAGAAACTCTGTATAAAAACTGGCAGAAATACATGTACTAGAATATGATATGTACTAGGATATTCAAAGTGGTGCCATCAGTTATAACTCAACCCTGAGAATCAACAATTAGATTAATATATTGTGGTAGATTCACATATGATATACTATATGGCAATGAAAATGAAAATCTACAACTATAAGCACAATGGGGATGTACCTTACAGACAGGGTTTAAAGAAAAGCCAGTCTTCAACCCTCAGTTCAGAGGCGCATAAAATAAAATTAAAAAGAAAAAAGAAAAACCAGTCACAAAAAAGTACACATTGTATGACTCTACTGATAGAAAAATACAAAAACAATGGTACAATGAGTACAATGGTATTAGTACTAAGGGCAGTATTTACAATTGTGGAGAAAAGCTATAAGGGGGCCTCAGAGGGGATTTCTGGGATACTGGTAATGTCTGTGTCTTGACCTTGG
>NW_012151507.1:4295307-4297659 GCF_000956105.1 Propithecus coquereli
AGGGGAAGGAGAAATTTGGAGATGTAGGTAAAAAAGTACAAATTTGCAGTTATATAAGGTGAATAAATCTAGAGATCTAATATACAGTATGAGAAATATAGTCAATAATATTGTATATTGGAAATTTGCTAAGAGAGTAGATTTTAGGTATTCTCACCTAAAAGAACACTTAAAACACAAGAAGTAACTGTGTGAGACAATGGATATGTTAATTTGCTTGACTGCAGTATTCATTTCACTGGGTGTGTATATATCAAAACATCATGCTGCATAAACAGAAACTTTTCAAGAGAAGACAGACTAATGGCCAAGAAACATACGAAAAAATGCTCAGCATCTCTAATCATCAGAGAAATGCAAATCAAAACCACAATGAGATATCACCTAACTCCAGTGAGAACAACTTTTATCAAAAAGTCCCAAAAAACAAATGTTGGCGTTAGCGTGGATGCGGAGAGTTAGGAACACTCATACGCAGCTGGTGAGACTGCAAACTAGTACAACCTCTGTGGAAAAGAGTATGGAGATACCTCAAAGAACTAAAAGTAGAACTACCATTTGATCCAGCAATCCCACTACTAGGTATCTACCCAAAGGAAAAAAAGACATTCTATAAAAAGACATCTGCACCCAAATGTTTATAGCAGCACAATTCACAATTTCAAAGATGAGGAAACAACCCAAGTGCTCGTCAATACATGAGTGGATTAACAAAATGTGGTATATGTATACCATGGAGTACTACTCAGCCACAAAAAATGATGAACTACCTATTGTATTATCCTGGATGGAGCTGGAGCCCATTCTTCTAAATGAACTATCATAAGAATGGAAAAACATATACCATATGTACTCACCATTAAATTGGTACTAATTGATCAACACTAATGTGCACATATGGGAAGTAACATTCATCAGGTGTTGGGCAGGTCAGAGCAGGGTAGAGGGGATGGGTAAATCCACACCTAAGGGATGTAGTTCATGCTATCTGGGGGATGGGCATGCTTGTAGCTCTGACTCAGGTGACGCAAAGGTAATTTATGTAACCAAAGTGTTTTTACCCCAATACTCTCAATTTAAAAAACTAATAAGAAAACTCATGTTGCACACCTTAAATATATACAACAGGAAAATAAATTTTATATTCTGATTACACTGTAAAAAAATAGATAAGCTTATATTCAATCTTAGAATGAATACCTATTGGCCATTTGACCTTTGCCAAATTACTTAATCTCTATGAACTTTGGTTTTATCAAGTGTAAAAGACTATCATAATATGAACAGCTTCACAAAATGGCTGTGCATATTAATTGAAATAAAGTACCCATGAGAATGTCTAGCATACAGGAGGCGTTCAATCCTTTGTAGTATTTTGTTTTTACCCGGTTCTAATATTTCAAATCACTTTAAATTTCTGCTTCTAGCAATGCTTGGCTAATTTGTTTTAGGCCTGGCTCTTGCTAAAAGCAATTAGAAAAGTCAGGGGGTGGGGAAGATTTTAAAAACTTTTTATGACATTAGGAGAACTTTTATAAAGGCAGTAATCCAGAATAGAATAGAGAATCCAAAAGAAGTAGCCTGATATTTGGAGATTATTTTACTTTTTTTAAGTTTTACCAACTCTAAATGCAAAAACTGTAGTTAAGAGGCTAAGGAACTATGCAGAAATTTTAGCAGTCTCACTGAGCTAAAGAAACAAAACCTGGAGTGGACTAACATTGAGGAGAAACCGTAGTAGTAGTAAACACTCCCAGGCATTCAGCTGGGATTTCTGATGGCCCCAACCTAGGAGTAAGAGGAAACTAGAAATAGGCCAGCCCTCACGATGACTGAAGCCTTAAATATCTAATTCCCTGGTTGGCTTAAGGAGATATATGCCTAGCCTAACTGTCTGACATATGCAAAAATAAATCCTCTTTGAGAGAAGATAAACTGCCCAGAAACTCATATTTTCTACAAAAAATTTTATACATAACAGCTGACATTTAATTAAAAATAACCAGATGTATGGAAAGATTTTTTAATTACAAGAAAAAAATCAATAAAAATGGAATTCAGGATGTATAGTTATTAAAGTTATTAGATATGAACTTTAAAGTAAATATTGCTATATTGAAAATATTAAACTAAATAATGAGATGGAATGCAGAACTCAATGGATGAAATTAGCAGCAGATTAGAAAGAGTTTAAAAGAGAATTAGATGTGTCAGAATACAATATTCAACCTTAAGACAAAATGAATAAATAAAAATGGAAAATATAAAAAGAGCATAATACAAAACATGATTAAACAGTCTAACATAGGCATTCCAAAAAAAGAGAGGGGAAAGAATGAACAGAAGAACTAT
>NW_012151507.1:4302139-4303124 GCF_000956105.1 Propithecus coquereli
TCCCCCCCCCCAACTGGCGCCACTACCACACAAGCCTAGTTGGTGAGAGTTTACGGGGATCGAGTACACCAGTCTGTTATCAGCTTTTGGCAACAGTGCACTGTTTCTGTTTGAAGTGGAATTTGTGAATAGTTGCACAACTCGACGGCATTTTTTAATTCTGTCTGCTTACCAGCACATCATGTCAAAGAACACCAAGAGAATGCTGAAGGAAGAAAACAGATTTTTTAATGAGGATTGGGAATTGCAATATGCTCTCATTTCTGCTAAAGATAAGATGATTTGCTTGCTTTGTGATACTGCAATATCAACATTAAAGAAATTCAGTACTCATCAGCATCATAACACTCCTAAGGACCACAAATATTTTAAATTAGAGCGAGAGGTGTGAAAGTTCGTATTGCAGAAATATAAAGATGAAAAGCAAAAGCAAAGACAATTCTTTCAAACAGCAATAAGACCTGGAAATAATGCCACTGGAGCAACTTACAAAGTAGCTTATATACTTCGGGGGTAGAAGGGCGGGGAAGGGAAAGCCATTCAGCGATGCAGAGATTGTGAAAGAATGCATTGCTGAAGTTGTAGGATGCTTAGACCCCAATAACGTTGCAAAGACAAACAACTGTCTCTTTCAAGGAGAACCAGAACTGATCAGCAGCATGAATTAGCCTTCCACTTAACAGAAAACTTCATGCAGTACTTCAAAAGGAAAATATATGGCCAGGCATGGTGGCTCATGTCTGTAACCCTAGCACTCTGGGAGGCCAAGGCAGGAGGATGGCTTGAGCTCTGGAATTCAAGACCAGCCTGAACAAGAGCAAGACCCCAACTCTACAAAAAAAGAAAAAATTCACCAGGGGTAGTGGTGCATGCCTGTAGTCCCAGCTACTCAGGAGGCTGAGGCAGGAAGCTGGCTTGAGCCTAGGAATTTGAGGTTGCAGTGAGCTATGATGATGCCACCGCATTCTAGCTGGGGCAACAGAGT
>NW_012151507.1:4303174-4306949 GCF_000956105.1 Propithecus coquereli
AAAAATCATCAAGTACCCCAAAATAAAGCTAAAGGAATATCTATAAAACAAATGCACAGAAAACTAGAAAACATTGAGAAAATTTTACAAAGACTTAAATATAGGGATATATCGCGGTCATGGATTGAAAAGTTAAATATTGTAACAATGTCAGTTCTGTGTGTGTGTGTATGAAATTTGACAAGCTGATTATAAACTTTATGTGAAAATTTAAAGGTTTGAGAATAGCTAAGATAATTTAAAGAGGACACAAAGTCGAAGGACTTGTACCACAGGCTGTCAAGATACATTGTATTAATACATGAGGCAGTGTGGTAGTGGTACAGTGATAGACCAAATGGAGTCAACACATTGATCCACACACAATTTACGATATAGGTGACCCTGCCAAGCAGTAAGAAAAGGACAAGTTTTCTCTTAATGGTGTAAGGTCAGTTATACAGGTATATATATAAAAAAATATCTTGACCCCTACTTCATGCCATATAATTCCAACTGGACTATAGATCTAACTGCAAAAGGTGAAACAATAAAGCTTCTAGACGTAAATACAGGAGAATAGACAGGCAAAGATTTCCTAACAGGACCCCAAAGTTCACTGACTATAAGTGAAAAGGTGAGGAATTAGACTACATTAAAATTAGGGATTTTGTACATCAAAAAAAAAAATACAAATGGACAAGTTTAACCATGGGATGGGGAAGATATTTGTAAGGCATGCAACATTAAAAAAATTAGTATCCAGAATTTAAAAATGCCTACAAATAAATAAGGAAAAGGTAACTCAATATAAAAACTGGCAAGAGATTTACTTGAATAAGCACTTCACAAAAGAAGATATCCAAATGACCAACAAATACACAAAACTCTTACTAATCAACACAAAAATGCAAATTAAACCACAATGTGATACTACCACCAAACCCATTAGAATGACTGAAAGGAAAGAGATTAACAGGGTTAAATATTGGAGAGGACATAGAGCATAGAAGTGTTCATACACTGTTGGCGGGAGTAAAAATTGATATAATCATCTTGGAAAACTGTTTGTCAATAACCATTAAGGTTGAACATAAGCATATCCATTACCCAGTAAATCCACTCCTAGTTATATAGCAAACAGCAATTATACAAATACATGCCAAACTTCATGTACAAGAATGCCCGTAACATCATTATTCATAATCACCCCAAACTAGAAACAACGCAAATGTCCATCATCAGCAGAATGGATTAAAAAAAAACAAAAAAAAAACGCCACATTCATAAGATGGGCTGTCATACAACAGGGTTCAGCAAAATCTTTCTGTTAAAGACTCAATAGTAAATATTCTAGACTTTGAGTGCCATATGGTCTCTGTTGCAACTACTCAACTCTGCTGTGGTAGACTGAAAACAGTCATAGATAATATGTAAACATGAGCCAATATACATGGCTGTGTTTCAAGAAAACTTTATCTGACAGCCTTTGCCATGTACAATGGAAATTAAGGAACTATTGCTACATGAAAGAACATGGATGAATCTCACAATGCAATGCGAAGCAAAAGAAAGTTTTATGAAAGGTGGAGAAGGAGATTGGGAGGGGCTTGAGGGAGGATTCTGGGGTGCCACTAATATTCTTTTTAAAAACCTGGGTGGTAGCTTCAGTGTGTTTACTTTGTGGTCATTCATTGAGCAGTCCAATATGATTTGTGTACATTTATACACATACATAAATTATAATAAACAACTTTATGAAATAATAATTATTTGAAATCACTAAAAGATGACTTAAGGATAATCTCGAGATCTTTTGCTTTGGTAAAAGCAAAGAAGGTAGCCAGATAACATCAGAGAATGTATTTTCGTAATGTATTTTGGGGTAACTTTAATTTTACTTTGTGTATAGGATACTTGACAAAAGTGGGTGGCTGTTTACTCCTCCGAGATGAAATTGAAGTCATGCTTGGGGGTAAGTATTGAGGCTGTAATGAAATCTGTATGCATAGGTCTAAATAAATTTACTGTGTATGAGTCTAGTCACATGTGAGTTCTACAACAGTCCCAGATGTGGGGAGGGTGGTAGTGGTGGGTGGGGAGTTATGGGGAAATCAACCAAAAGACTAGGTTAAAGGGCATCTTTTTACTCTTTCTATTCTATTTCTCTCATTTTCTCTCCCTGTGTCACTCTCTTCATTTGTCCCTCTCATTGTCTGAGACCTAACTATCATCCTAGAGACCTTAGGAACTACAGAAAGTTGAGGATTCCTTCATTCATTCATCCAACAAACATGTTTTCAAAATCTCTTATGTGGCAACACTATCCTAGCTGTTGGGGACAGAGCAGCAAATAAAGCAAAGTCTCGTCCCTCAGTGCATTTACATCTTGGTAGCTAGCAATTGCACAATACATTTGCAGAGGAAGAACTTAAGGGTAATATGATTCTATCAAAATGTTGGGTCTTAGGGATCTCTCTATAAGCCTCTGTCTATTGCCCCATTGGGGTCAGAATTACAAACAGGTGAGTTATAAAATAAAATGGCTGCCTTCTTTCCTTACAGTTTTAAGTTCACAGCAAAATTGAGCTGGACGTACAGAGATTTCCCACGTACCCTCTGGCCCCACCCATGCACAGCGCCCCCCATTATCAACATCACCCACCGGAGTGATACATTTGTGACAATTTATGGACCTACACTGACACATCATTATCTTCCTTCCTTTTTGATTCATTCATCACTCATCGATTCAGCATATATTTAACTACCTGCTAAATGCCAAGCACTAGAATTCTTTCTCCATCTTTCTCATAATCTTTTCCTTCTTTTTATCCTCCTCCTCCTTCTGCTTCTTCTCCTCTCATTCTTTTCTCAATCTCCACTTTTGGCTATTTTTTTTATTAGAAAAAAAATAAGTACCTGCATCCCTGTCTCAAGTCGGTGGCTGGGAGGAGCTGGGGAATGTCTTCTGTTCTTTGTGCTACAGGAGATGGCTCAACAGACCTGTCCAGGTGGAGGTCCTCAGTGGAGGTCCTGGGACTGTGGGCAGAAATGGGATGGTGGGAGATGGGACAATCGGAATCATCAACTGTAGTTAAATGACAATAGCCTAGAACTGAAAATCATCCCTTTAAAAGCTCCGTATTTCTGCTTGTGATTAGGAAATGGTGTTTTGAGATGGCAGTCTGCCATTTTCCTTATCTGCTGGCAAATTAATAAACTCCTCTTTCCTTCTCCTCAAAAAAAAAGAAAGAAAGAAAATAGTAATTTCTCACAGTCAACTATCTGGATATAATGATTAGCATTTTGGTATATGTATTATCCCAGATGCTTTTAAAGAATATAAGCTATTACATATTTAATTGTAAACTATCATAACTGTTTTATAACTTTTTTTACTTACCTTTATATTGCAAACATCTTTCCATGCCAAGAAATACGGATCTACATCGTGTTAATATATGTATACTATTTCATTTTATGATGCTCATAATTTTATGCCGTTCCCTATTAATGAACATTTAGGTTGATTTCAACTTTTTTATAATTATGACCAATATAACGTATATATGTTCATGAACCTCTCCATGAGTATCTATTTATGCTATCGAGGAGAATGCTTAGCACATAAAAGGTGCTCAATAAATGTTTAGTGACTATTTCCATTTTCCTTTCCTGGGGTCTGCTGGGGACAGAGCAGGGGCGGGGAACCTGCAGCCTCTAGGTCCTTAAGCGCAGCCTTTTGACTGAATCCAAATTTTACAGAACAAATCCTTTTATTTTTATTATTACA
>NW_012151507.1:4308549-4311450 GCF_000956105.1 Propithecus coquereli
TCTTGCAAAATCTCTGTGCTAAAGCTACTATTTAAGTGACACTTTGCAACAAGTTGCAAGTATTGTTAACTATATTCATGCAAATGCAACATGGTATTGTCAGTTTCCTAGCATGCTAAAGTTGAAGGATGAGGTATTCAGTGTGAATTTGCCATATCATTCTAAAGTGCATCGGCTATCACAGGAACAGGTGTTAGCTAAAATTTTATATCTGCGAGAACAGATAGTTAAATTTTATGAAGAACAGAATCAGCAGTGTGAATTATTGAAAGAAGATTTCTACAGGAATGGCATTTCTGTGTATACATTTCTGTGTATACATATACATTTCTGTGTATATCATGTAGAATCAAAACGACTTGAATATTTCTTTGCAAGGCAAAAGTAAGTCTGTATATGATATGTGGCAAAAAAAAAAATTTCAAAGCATTTTGAAAAAAGCTATCTTTTTTCAAAACACTTCTTCTTCAACAGGAAATTTCAGATGAACATTTTTCCCAGTTAGCAAAGGTCACTGATGAGCAGGATGATATATGGGAATCATCTGAAGAATAGGCAGCTGTTATAGACCTATTAATTGGAGAAAACAATGAAAGGGTCACTGACTTTGAGAATCATGGCATCACACTCAAATTAACATGTCAGCCTCACCTAGCTGATATCACCAAGGCATCTAAAGAACTACAGATGGAATTGATTAAGCTCTCAGTAGATGATATTTTGAAGTCATTGTTTGATGCTAAGAAAGATCCAATTGAAATATGGAAAAATGCAGTAGAATACCCACGTCTTCAGCAACATGCCCGAAAAATGCTTTCTTACTTTTCAACCACTTATTGCTGCAAATCTACATTCTCCTACCTAACCCAAATCAAGACGCCCTTAAGGTCACAAGTGACTGATACCCATCTGGAGGATCAACTGAAACTGCAGACCTCCATGCTGCAACCAAATATTCAAATGCCTTCCAACAAAAAGCAGACACAACAAAGTCATTAAAAGGTTAGTTAGCTTTAAAATTAACCGGTAGTTTTTATGTTTTGAAATTATTAAGTACATGATAGTTAGATTTTTACAAAATAATGTACACTTTTAAGTATATCTAATTGAAGTTTCTTGAATGTGGCCTTATTTGATTATGGCTAAATTAATGCAGCCTTCCAACATGAAAAAGTTCCCCAGCCCTGGAATAGAGGATAAAATTTGCTGTATGCTATTAGTAAAGGTAACAAAATGACAGGAAAGTAAATGGAGGGCAGATGGAGAAGTGGAGGGATTTTGTAAAAGGTGGCAGGCTATTTAGGGTTAGAGCTTTTTGGACTCTAAAGCAGAGATGCCTTGAACTAAGGTCTCTTCTGTTGTTACAGCTATTGAACGAGTACTTCGAGACGAAGACCCTGTGATCAAGGAGTTGGCAGAAATAACCCACAACATCATTAGGGGAGTATTGCATACAACAACCTCCTCAACTCTTAAACAAAATTTCCAAAGATTTTTTAAGTTCTTCTACATCAAAAAATTGAAGCCTCTTTATAATTATAACTTGTTCTTCAAAAACCAGACAGACAATCCCATGGAGAATAAAGATATCAAGAATGATAAGGAGAGCCTCACAGAAGAGAATGATGACAACATTTTACCAAAGAATGATAAGTTCAATAATTTCTTGGAGCATGAGCAGATCTTAGAAGTGGAATGATTTTTCTTTCACTCTTGATAACTTGAATCTATTTGTAGATGCTTTCCTGAAGGACTCTTGAAGCTTTTACAGTTTCTTCTTAATTCCCTATTTAAATATAAAAGTGTGAGAAATCTGGTGCTTTTTTATGTCTGAAAATGATCAGAAGCCAGCCCTACCTTATCAAATCCACTAAGACAATAGGCGAAATATATAAGCAAAGTGTTTAATGAGAGGCTGTTGGAACTTGATTCAGTCTTTCTAACTGCCAGACACTGTGTTAGGCAGTGGGGACATTGGATGATAAAGACAAAGTTTCTGTCCTCAGGATGGCCACACACTAGCGACACACAATGTGGTCATTTCTATACTGCTGACAGGAATACTACCTAGGACAGTGTTTACAAAGGAGGAGATGGAACATCAAGGGGAAGGAGAAATGGAGGAGGGAAATGTACTCCAGGTAAAGACATTGAGGCAATAAGAATATAGGCAAAAGCTGAGGAGTTTGTGGATACAATTGTGAATAGGAAAGAAAAATGGGGAGAGCCGAGACTGGAGGGAAGGTTATGTTCTGCTAACGGATTTAAACTTTTTGAAATGAAGATGGGATAGTCAATCATAGTCAGTGTTCCCCATAGTCCTCAGGGCCCAGTCAAACACTTTGCCCTGGATTATGAAACCTTTTCAATGATCTTGCTTGACTTAAGGCTCCAGGCTCATCTTTCACTCCTCCCACCTTACCCTTCACCCACTCCTATACACACATCTAAGCCTAAGCCACTCCAGCCACAGTAAACTACGTGTAGTTAGATGAAAGCACTTCTTTCTCTGTTGATTTAAGTGTGATGGCTTTGTAATGTGTCAACTTGCAGTTCACATATGTTTTTATTTCTCTGCTGGGTCACCTCTCTTCCCCTAAATCCTCCTCTAGCTTCTCTGACTTTTGGGCCAGGTAAGTTTAATTTTGTTGACAAAGGACACCAGCGTCTCCTACAGCGTAGTTAAGAATCTTGCAATGGGGAGATTATTCTGGATTATTTAGGTGGGCCCAATGTAATCATAAGGGTCATTATAAGAGTAAGGTGTGAGGTCAGAGAGAAAAGAGATTTTTGAAAATGCCACACTGCTGGCTTTGAAGATGGGGATATGGGTCATGAGCCAAGGAATGCAAGGAATGCAGCTCTAGAAGCTGAAAAAGGCAAGGAAAGGGACTCTGTTCT
>NW_012151507.1:4311500-4315847 GCF_000956105.1 Propithecus coquereli
TGACTGATACCCATCTGGAGGATCAACTGAAACTGCAGACCTCCATGCTGCAACCAAATATTCAAATGCCTTCCAACAAAAAGCAGACACAACAAAGTCATTAAAAGGTTAGTTAGCTTTAAAATTAACCGGTAGTTTTTATGTTTTGAAATTATTAAGTACATGATAGTTAGATTTTTACAAAATAATGTACACTTTTAAGTATATCTAATTGAAGTTTCTTGAATGTGGCCTTATTTGATTATGGCTAAATTAATGCAGCCTTCCAACATGAAAAAGTTCCCCAGCCCTGGAATAGAGGATAAAATTTGCTGTATGCTATTAGTAAAGGTAACAAAATGACAGGAAAGTAAATGGAGGGCAGATGGAGAAGTGGAGGGATTTTGTAAAAGGTGGCAGGCTATTTAGGGTTAGAGCTTTTTGGACTCTAAAGCAGAGATGCCTTGAACTAAGGTCTCTTCTGTTGTTACAGCTATTGAACGAGTACTTCGAGACGAAGACCCTGTGATCAAGGAGTTGGCAGAAATAACCCACAACATCATTAGGGGAGTATTGCATACAACAACCTCCTCAACTCTTAAACAAAATTTCCAAAGATTTTTTAAGTTCTTCTACATCAAAAAATTGAAGCCTCTTTATAATTATAACTTGTTCTTCAAAAACCAGACAGACAATCCCATGGAGAATAAAGATATCAAGAATGATAAGGAGAGCCTCACAGAAGAGAATGATGACAACATTTTACCAAAGAATGATAAGTTCAATAATTTCTTGGAGCATGAGCAGATCTTAGAAGTGGAATGATTTTTCTTTCACTCTTGATAACTTGAATCTATTTGTAGATGCTTTCCTGAAGGACTCTTGAAGCTTTTACAGTTTCTTCTTAATTCCCTATTTAAATATAAAAGTGTGAGAAATCTGGTGCTTTTTTATGTCTGAAAATGATCAGAAGCCAGCCCTACCTTATCAAATCCACTAAGACAATAGGCGAAATATATAAGCAAAGTGTTTAATGAGAGGCTGTTGGAACTTGATTCAGTCTTTCTAACTGCCAGACACTGTGTTAGGCAGTGGGGACATTGGATGATAAAGACAAAGTTTCTGTCCTCAGGATGGCCACACACTAGCGACACACAATGTGGTCATTTCTATACTGCTGACAGGAATACTACCTAGGACAGTGTTTACAAAGGAGGAGATGGAACATCAAGGGGAAGGAGAAATGGAGGAGGGAAATGTACTCCAGGTAAAGACATTGAGGCAATAAGAATATAGGCAAAAGCTGAGGAGTTTGTGGATACAATTGTGAATAGGAAAGAAAAATGGGGAGAGCCGAGACTGGAGGGAAGGTTATGTTCTGCTAACGGATTTAAACTTTTTGAAATGAAGATGGGATAGTCAATCATAGTCAGTGTTCCCCATAGTCCTCAGGGCCCAGTCAAACACTTTGCCCTGGATTATGAAACCTTTTCAATGATCTTGCTTGACTTAAGGCTCCAGGCTCATCTTTCACTCCTCCCACCTTACCCTTCACCCACTCCTATACACACATCTAAGCCTAAGCCACTCCAGCCACAGTAAACTACGTGTAGTTAGATGAAAGCACTTCTTTCTCTGTTGATTTAAGTGTGATGGCTTTGTAATGTGTCAACTTGCAGTTCACATATGTTTTTATTTCTCTGCTGGGTCACCTCTCTTCCCCTAAATCCTCCTCTAGCTTCTCTGACTTTTGGGCCAGGTAAGTTTAATTTTGTTGACAAAGGACACCAGCGTCTCCTACAGCGTAGTTAAGAATCTTGCAATGGGGAGATTATTCTGGATTATTTAGGTGGGCCCAATGTAATCATAAGGGTCATTATAAGAGTAAGGTGTGAGGTCAGAGAGAAAAGAGATTTTTGAAAATGCCACACTGCTGGCTTTGAAGATGGGGATATGGGTCATGAGCCAAGGAATGCAAGGAATGCAGCTCTAGAAGCTGAAAAAGGCAAGGAAAGGGACTCTGTTCTCGAATTTCCAGAGTGAGCAAGAGGATACCAATACCTTGATTTTGGCCCAGGGAAACCCATTTTGGAATCTGACATCGAGAATTGCAAGATAATAAATTTACTTTGTTTTAAAGTCTTAAATTTGTGGTAATTTGTTAGAGCAGCAATAGGAAATTAACATCCTAGATTAATGCAGAACAAAGCAAATCAATCAATCAATCAGTTAGACAGACAGCAATCAGTATAATGGACCTTATACAAATTTTGAGATTTCCATAAAAGGTTTGATATTTATATATTTTCATTAGACGTGGTCTTCAAAGCCCTTCAGGCTACCCCACTACCAAAGATTTTTCTCTGATTCCCAACCTACTGAGTAACCTTCATCATGTCCCGGTTCTCTCTCCTCTTTCTACTTTCCACATCTTCTCTTCACCTCACATTTTTCCCTAGGATCTCTGAGTTCTTCTCACTTCATTTGGTAAAACACTCAACTCTTCATAGGTTGCAACCCCAACCTGGATACCCAGATCCTCCATATGCTCTGAAGACATAAGGCATCCTTTCAATAGATTCCACCTTCTTCAGGAGATAGTTGTGGTTATGAACAGCACCTTTCCCCTTGGTACATTTTTTTAAATTATAATAATCTTGGCAGACCTCCCCATTGTTTACAGGGAAAGACAGAAATAACTAGCATGGCCTTTGAGGCCATGCAGAAGCTGACCCTGTATCATTTGCCAACCTCATGGGACACTCCCCTGCCCACTCTCTGTGTTCCAGGGGTACAGGCCTTCTCAATTCCCGTGTCTCCCCATATATTAGGACATTCACCCCCTACGTGTTCTCCCTGTGCCTGAAACACTCTTCCTTCCCCCTCCCCCAGTCAGTTCCTACCCATTCTTCAAAATCCAACTAAAAAGTTATTTCTACAAAGAAGCCTCTCTGGCCCTCTATATATCTTTATAGCACTTACTGCAATAACTAAGATAATTAAATATAGAACAAATTAATGGAAAAGGAATTCATTTTGCAATTAGTTGCCTCTACTCTGACCCCCTTGCCAAAATGTCAGCTCCTTAAGATCATGAGTTGCGTCTTCTTGGTTCACCCCTGTAGCCATAAGGACCATAGTAGTATTTAATATTTATCACATAGATGAATGAATAAGTAAATAAACACGTGAGCAGATTTTTTGATACTAGGTGGCTAATGGAATAGTCATCCTAAGCTCTATTGGACACATTTTTGTGGCCCATGGTATAGGGAAATGGGCTAATGTGTTGTGCAGACCTACTATGCGACAGGGACTTTTGTAAGACTGTTTCATCTCATCCTCATAATAACTCTGGAAAAAAGGGACTTTTGCCACATTATATAGGTGAAGCAATAGAATAGACTCTGTTGGCTTTGATACCCATATAGCTGGTGAGGATTCAAGTGATCTCTGGTGACGTCACTCTTCCAGGAATGGTAACTGGCCTCTGTTTTATGCAATAAAATCATGGTGGCACCCTGTCAGAGAAGGAAGCATCCTTCCACTGAGAGGCCTTCTCTAATTCTCAATGTGTTCCTGCAGTACACTCAGCCTACCCACCTCAAACAAAATACTGATAATAATTGATGAAACTTGAGTGGCTACTGTATACTAGACATAACAAAGTGCTTTACTTGAATTATCCAATTTATTCTTCCCAACAATCATAGAAGCTGTGTATGATTACTGCTCCCATTTTATGAATGAGAAATCTGAATCTCAAAGAGTCTGGGTAAATCATCACACAACTTAGGGAGAGGAAGGTAGTATAATTGAACTCAGAGACTCCGGAACCAGGGTGCTAATCACTACACCGCTGTATTTGTTTTTTTATCCATCTGTTTTCCCCACCGAGTCTGCCCATTGGAATCCTTTGGACTGCTTTTTAAAACAATAAACAGACTTTAATCTAGACCATTTACATCAGAATCTTTGGGCTTGAGACCTGGGCATCAGTGTTTTTTTTAAGAATCCAGTTGGATATATAGGGAAGGCAATATTGTGAGTCAATGTATTAGTCAGTCTTTGAGATTGGACTAGACGTTTCTATATTCCCAGCATCCAGCACTGTGTTTGGCATGTGGAGAAAAACTTCATAAAATTTAAATTTATTGGGGTAGTAGGAACCAATCATTTATTTGTTCATAAACAAACATTTATTTAGTGTCTAGTGTAAGCAAGGCACTGTATGTATGGGTAAGTAAGGTATAAATTAAACATTTCTAGATGCATGATCCTAATAAGATATTGCCAGTCAGTTCTTCTGTAATAGGGTAAAGCAGAGGGGGAAGAAAGCCTATTTCCCTAAAGAAAAGAAGATATATA
>NW_012151507.1:4318757-4320385 GCF_000956105.1 Propithecus coquereli
CAGGGAAATGTAAATTAAAACTACAATGAGATACTATCTTACTCTAATTAGAATGACCATTATTAAAAAGTCAAAAAGCAATAGAAGTTGGGGTGGATGGGAACACTCTGAAAAGGGAACACTTACACACTGTTGGTGGGAATGTAAATTAGTACAACCTCTATGGAGATCACTATGGAGATTTTTCAAAGAACTAAAAGTAGATCAATCATTTGTTTCTGTAATCCTATAATTGGATATCTATGCAGGGGAAAAAGAAATCATTATATCAAAAAGATATCTGTACTCATATTTATCATAGCACAATTCATAATCACAAAGATATGAAATCAACCTAATTGCTCATCAACTAATGAGTGGATTAAGAAAATGGTATACATATACCATGGAGTACTACTTAGCAATAAGAAAGAATGAAATAATGTCTTTCACAGCACCTTGGATGGAACTAGAGGCCCTTATCCTAAGTGTAGTAACTCAGAACAGAAAAATAAATGCCACATGTTCTCATGCATAAGTGGAAGTTAAATTATGGCTACAAAGGGCATACAGAGCTGCATAAGGGCCATTAGAGACTCATAAGAGAACAGGGTAGGAAAGGGTGAGGCATGAAAAATTATATGGGGTAGAATGTACACAAGTCAAATAATGGGTACACCAAAAATCCAGACTCTACCAGTGTACAATACATACATACAGTGGAATTCAACTTGTATCCCCCCAATCTATTACAATAAAAAAACAAAAAAATAAAACATGATAAAAATAAAATAAAATAAGATCACATCAGGTTCTGAGAATATATAAGTTTCATCTTTCCTAAAAAGCTATCAGAAGTTCTTACAAAAGTTAAAAGTCTAATTCACAAACTAAAACCTATCTCAGGGAGTTGAGCAATGGATATGTGTGTGGTGTGTGCATAATATACACTTGAAACAGATGTCTGCTGGGTGGCTGCCACAGAAAAATCATTTTTAGTTCCAAAGTCTAAGCCTGTTAGACCAGGAGTCGATTGTATAGGGTTTGGATGAGGATTCAAGGTGTCCCTGGAACATTCTTCAAGGCCTTTCCTTCCTTTTCAGCTTTTTTCCCACTCTCTGCCTTTCTTAAACTTATTAAAAATCTCCTATTTTTTACATTCAATAGTTCCTTGCACTCAGTTTTCTCAGAAATAATCACATATGAATCACTTTTTATCTCAGTACAGCCAGCAGCTTAAAGATGTAGACACGAAATAATTTACTGAACCGTTACGTTAGAAGTTAAAAAAATAAATCAGAAAAAAAGCTCATCGTAAATTTGGAGGAGTTTTTAGATTATATTACGTCGTGTTTTTTCAGTCTTTCACATATATTGATTGTGCAAAATTTATCTTCTCAAACAAGAAAAGGGATTCATTTCTGAACATTCATCATGCATTATTGCAGATCCATATATCACTATCATGAAAAATCTGGTGCTGTTTTCTAAGGTCTATTTCAATATCCCTCACATGTTCAAAGTTTTCATTGATTTTTTTCATTTAGAAAGTTCTTTCTATTCATTTCCCTTCAACATGTACACATTCTGTGTTTATATTCAAGACTACAACCCTGTCAGAGAACATAAAAATACCAGAAAAACTGTTT
>NW_012151507.1:4320435-4322360 GCF_000956105.1 Propithecus coquereli
AAGCTTCTCAATTTGAAGAGGTTTTTCTCCATGCACCTTACCTCTCTATCCCCCAGCTACTTAAGCTGCAGAAACTAAGAGAATCACGAGCTGGGCAGGCCTTTCACAAGGAGGTTCTCTCCATGGGTTACGCACCTTCAATTGGCATTACATCGATTCTTTGTTCATCACTAGAAGTCCTGTTTTGCTGAGAGGGTTCACCAGGAAAAATCTGGGCATATCACTCTCCTAATTAAGTCCTCAGTGAGTCCTTGTTGCTCTTGGGGTAAAATTCTAACTCCTTAGCCAATGAGCACATATTGTGTGATTCTACTTATATGAAGTATCTTGAACCCACAAAGACAGACACAGATTAGAAGTTGCCAGAGCCTGTGAAGTAGAAGGGAGAACACTAAGAGTAAGTGCTTAATGGGTAAGGGGACTTTTGGGGGGTTGATGAAAATGTTCTAGAAATACAGATGATGGTTACATAATATTATAAATGTACCAAATGCCACTGAATTGTATAATTTAAAATGATTATGTTATGTGAATTTTACCTCAATTTTTAAAAAAGTGACAGAAAACAATCCTACTCTGCCTGAGCACTGGTAACATTGACCCAATCCAACCTCCTGACTAAGCTCACTACCATCCCTGAGCCAGGGGCCTGGAGGTGATGGTGGTTTTCATCTCTGCTGAAATGTGCACCATTCCCACGCTGCTGGAGATGGCCATGCCCCAAGAGGGATCTTTCTCAGGCTCCTGTTATATGACCTTAGGTGCACTAACTAGAGGGAAAACATCTGGTTTTATTTGCTCATAGTGTCCTTATGAGGCCCAGAGAAGACCAGCAGTGAATGTACTTGGTGGATGGTATCACCGTGTAAGTCACTGAAGGTATCAAAGCCAAAACCTATGGACAAACTACTTCTCAAGGCTGTGGACACACTGTAGGGAATGGTTCACCTAGTCAAGCTATGCCTATCATAGCAAAAAGATGTCATGAGATATCACCTTTATTTTCAAAGAAAGGAGAGAATGTATAACTCCTAAATATGGAATTGAGCAGTAGTAAACTCCATGAGGCAGGTCTCGTGCAGTGATTTCAAGGTAAAAGAAAGCATTTCATGGTGGAGACTGTTGATTGTCCCCCATATGGTTACATGGCCACACAGCCAGAGATCAGTCTCTCTCAGGAGTAGGCATGGCCAAAGTGCTGACCAATGGATAGTGAACAGAAGCAAAGTATACAACTTTACATTTGCTTAAGAGGAAATTCCATGCCCTAGATATCTCCTCTATCCCTTTTTGCTGGCTGGAACCCAGCTATGGAAACTCAGCTTTATCCTTGTAGGCAATGATATGCCCCTAGGAGTGTGGCAGAGACCTCTCATCTCTCCATCAGGCTGGGCACCTGGATAGCTTCTCAGAGCAGGCCATATCCATCATGGACTTCTACAAGAAAGAGAAATAAATAACTGTTTCTTTAAGTCTTTGCATTTAGGGATCCTTTATTTCAGTGATTTAGTCTTCACCCTAATTAATACAGCCTCTCACCAAATACCCTCTTCTCTAATGCCTGAAAATACACTACTAAAGTTTTATCCTTTCCCATAAAAACACCTCTGTTAAAAATGCAAACACTGTATCTCAAGAAGGATTAGCATAATAAGGTAGCAATAATTAGTTGTGTCTTTGAATAAATGAGTTTAAAAGGATCCTTTCTGGAAGAAAATGAAGAACAAAACAGAACTCTTCCACATCACCAGAATGTGGAAGATAACAGTCTCATCCAGTTACTGCTCTCGGCTTCGATTCTTGACCTCTAGGTGACATGCCTGTTCCTTAGTTTTGGCTTTCCACAGTCTAGCCCACTGTACAGTGGCAAAACTCTTCTGTTGGACTGACAAGAGTAGACCTGTATTCTAATCCAATTTTTTGTA
>NW_012151507.1:4325840-4328625 GCF_000956105.1 Propithecus coquereli
GAGAGAGTGGAAAGGGCCAAGCCCAGCAGGCTCAGTCCCTTACTCCAAATGCTACTGTGACTTTTTTCTCAGATTGTCACTTCCTGGGCTTTATTAAAAGCATAGACCCCTCTGCTTCCTCAGAGTTTTACTTTTGGTGGCTGCACCATCAGCAGCACAATGTCACTGACTGCCACCAATGTCTGTAATCTGACACAAGGAAATAGTCAATTGTGTCTACATAACCTGTGCATACTACTGTCAGAAATATTGCCCAAATGCCTGCCCTCTTTGGGGGCCTTGGCTTCATCTTTTTATGAAGGAGAGCTGCTATAGTCTGAATGCATGTGTCCCTCCAAAATTCAAGTTAGAATGTAACCCCCATGGGCCTGATATTAATAGGTGGAACACTTGGGAGGTCATTAGTGCCCTTATAAAGGGGATTGGGGGAGAGTTCACCCCTTTTTCCTTTTCCATCCTGTCTGCCATGTGAGGACAGAGCATTCATTCCTTCCACAGGATGCAGAACAAGGCTCCACCTTGGAAGTAGAGCTAAGCTTTCACCAGACATTAAATAATGCTAGTGCCTTGATCTCAAATGTCTCAGCCTCCTACAGACTGTGAGAAATAAATTTCTCTTATTTATAAGTTACCCAGTCTGTAGTATTTTGTTATAGCAGCAGGAACAAACTAAGACAAGACCATATTTTCTAAACTGTGTTGGGAAAGACTTGAACCTACTGACCAGGTGAGTAAGGCACAATTTAAACCTGAGTGAAGAGCCAACACATCCTGAAATTCCAGTCATCATCTCTTTCATTTTAACAAACAAGTTGCTCAGCAAGTTCCCCATAGAGAGTGATGATCTCCCCGATGTTATTCTCTCTGGCTGTTTTGCCATGAGGTCAGACATGAAGGCATTTGCAGAGAGAGCAGTGAGTGCTCTTTGAAGATGGCACCGGAAAGGAAATGACTGGTGCTGTCATCTTTGCCACTGGTCATTCCTTCTCATTATCTTTCCTTTTGAAAGCCATCCTCGAAATCCATGGTAACAATCAGGCCTCATTCTACAAGTATGTTTCTCCTCCATACTTGGAAAAGCCAACACTGGTCATTATCAACCTCCTTCAATCTCTGGAAGCAACACACCAATTGCAGAGTTGCAAGTGCATGAGGCCACCTGGGTTTTCAAGGGTGGACAGAAAAGTATGATGAGGTGGAGAACTCAAGGGCACAGCTTTCTGACCAACATTGGGCCCGTGTTGCTTAATAGTGCTGCCTGATCTCTTGGCTTGTGCCTCCAAAATGCTGTTTACCCCTCATCCCCCCCCAGTTTGCTTCCTGGTGTCCTTCTTCTGAAGCTAGCCTAAGCCATTTTAAACAAAGCTCAGATGGGTCATAATTATACTTTACTGAGGTGGTTTGAAAACATTTAGCACATGTAAGCTCAATTTACTCAGGCTGCTAAACAGTCTTCAGCAACCTCCAAAGTTCCCAGATACCACTCAATTTTTAGTTCATACTCTGTATACCTTACATTCCAGATCCAGAGGATGGAGTAAAGCCTCCCCTTGTCCAACCCCACTCTTATGTCCAGTTATGCTGACTTTTTGCTTGCTGTATACAGCTGACAAATAATCATTTCACTATGCAGGACCCCGTTTCTATACCTCTGTGCCGTCAGTCATTTTTACACCCCTATGTCCTTAGTTTGGGCTTCTAAGTGTATCCAAGACATTCTGAATTTGATCTGTTGGAACTCCTCTATAGAGCTAGAAAACCAGTCCCTGTCTTTGAAATCCAGCAAGCTTAGGTCCTCCACCTGTTGTTTCCCCTGCCCTCCTCCCTACCACCCACTGTCTGCCCTTTCACTATATTCCCTGTCTTTGAGAGGGTTCCGTTGGCTTGGTGCCATCCTTGGAGTTCTATTCTAAATGTGTGTGGTATCTCCGCCGTTCTGATTTGCATCGACATAAAGACACTTTAATGGAAGAGTTTTCTTTTTTTTCAAATGGAGATGAGAGAAGTTTCGTTCATGCAATTGAATAAATGATATCTTTTTCCTTCAAAGATGAGTGGATTTTATTTTTCACTTTTCAGCTTTCTATTTTGGTAGTCTAATTAAAATGACAAAAATTAATACTCTTAGCAGTGAGTCTACTTACTATTTATAATCCGATTTCATAAACAAATTTTATCTGAGTCATGCTCTCCCCCTTCTTTGAAATAAGATATTAGATTTAGCTCCCTCTTATAACGACACATCTATGCCACTCAATCACTGGGGGGATGTTAAGGCCAGATGTATCTACCTGTCTACACACCCCGAGTCCAATCCGTCAAAGTTAAGTTTAGCTTCAAATATGTATCATTTGGAAATATTTTCTTTATATAAGTGCTTTTCACATATGTATTCAAGTTAAATGATTATATAAACAAAGTTTGGGTAATGAAGGTGGGACTTTGCAGAAGCCGAAACTCAATTATGGGGAGAGATTAAACATCCCTAGCATTAGTGTTACTCTGCATCTGACACACTTAACTCCACTCACCGCAAACCCCTGCCTCACCTCCTTATCATTCATTTTAGTATTTTTATCCTAAATCAGTTTACATTTTTATTAAGCACTTTCTGTTTCAAATTCCCGTGCTTGGCACTAGCAATAGCACTGTGAATGTAAGATATATTCCCTTCCCTCAAAGAGTTCAAAGGGTAATTGGAAAGCTAAGACAAACCTAGAAAATTAAATAATGATGCAAGAGATAATAATAACTCAATACAAAATAACAAGCAAGGCAGAACATA
>NW_012151507.1:4330590-4336244 GCF_000956105.1 Propithecus coquereli
TTATCAACAGGGTAAAGGTCAATGAGAAGTAGTACAACAGTATTTGTCAGAGTTTTATAAATTTAAGTGGGCTTAACTTCAGAGAAACTGCTAAAGACCATAATCTCTTCTGCTGTACTATGCTTCTGATTCTAAAATTGACCCCACTTCTAAAACTTAAAACCATTCAGTAAATAATCTTGTGAAAACCTGTTTATGCATACAGCATTGTGCTGGCTGCTGAGGAAAATACTAGAAAGACTATAAGGCATGACACCTATACTCTGCAAGAATCTATCTTCTATTCTTAGAAAGAAAATTTATGCAGTGATAATGATAACTAAGGTATTGTAGATAATGGATAAAGTTCAGATACCAAAGTAAATAGGAACTACTGTGAGTTTAAGTAATTCCTAGAAATAAAAGAAAAAAATTCACTTTACTATGAAATCAAAATTATATAACAACTTTAACCTTTATCACACCAGGAAATGCTGTTATGTGCTTAAACGGGGTTTTTTTGGTTCTCAGATAAAAATATCAAAGAACATTTTAATCTCTTCCAGCATCTTCAGAAGTTAAGCCAACAAAACTAGTTTACAAACATTATGAGGTTTCATATAAAACAAATATATGCAAATCTTCAAATCAATATGATTAATCTAAAAGTCCACAATAATCATCACTGTAATATTTTTATTATAATATGTAACATTATCATATACTTTAAATTTTTTAAAGAAATTTCAAACTGCTTTAATTTTTTTTCATGATAATGTCTAAGTGGCTTCAGTATTACTTATGGGCCAATAAATGATGGGTCTCCTCCTCTTGATGGTATTCTGGGGTTGGGTGGGGAATATCTTCATTTAAGATTTCAGAATCTCGATTGTAATAGAAAATATTCATTTAACATATACATTGTCTAAGGGAAAAGGTAAAATAACTCTTTTCAAAACTTACTGAGGGGGTCCTAAATTTTAAATAAATACTACTTTTGTCAGACATTTAGGGGTCAAACTGGAAAAATAGCAACAAAGGAGATCACTTGAATAAGTTAGAGGGTAGGTGTCACTAATGCTTTGAACATTATTTGGCACATAATAGACGCTCATTTACTAGATTAATGAATGAAAAGTGCATATGAATGTGGCTTAACATACAAATGAAAGGTATCATATGCATTCTCCCTTGTTATAAATTCCAACCAGCTGCCCTCCGTGAACCTGACATATTTGATATTTTGCCTACTTAATATGCCATCCAAGTCAGCATGCTGGACATTATGTGTGAGTGTGTGTGCACACACGTGTATGTAATGGAAAAATAAACTGGATATGTGTTTGTCTCTGTTGCAGACTTTGTCCTCTGTGTCTTACAAATCTTTATATTCTCACATCTAATTCAGTGCCTGACATACGGTAAGAGATGACGAAATATTTGTTGAACTAGTCAGCAACAATTTCAGTAAGTAAATTAACCTCCTTCACATTTTTATTTTATCTGAAAATAAAATAGGTCAGTTGATCTTTTAAGTGGTTCTCGGTGGCAGCAATACTTGCCCATAGGAGCATCTGGAGGTGTATAGGGGCAGTTTTTTTATTTTCCTAATGCTTGGGAGTTTTCATTGGCATTTATTGACTAGGTATCAGGCAAGCTATTAAATATCCTGCAGTCCCAAGGATAGTCCCACATAATGAAAAATTTTCATGCTCAAAATGTCATAGAGATGCCTGGCGCAGCGGCTTATGCCTGTAATCCTAGCACTCTGGGGGACCAAGGCGAGAGGATTGCTTGAGCTCAGGAGTTCGAGACCAGCCTGAGCAAGAGAGAGACCCTGTCTCTACTAAAAATAGAAAAATTAGCCAGGAGGGGTGGTGAGTGCCTGTAGTCCCAGCTACTTGGGGAGCTGAGGCAGGAGGACTGCTTGAGCCCAGGAGTTTGAGGTTGCTGTGAGCTAGGCTGACGCTTCGGCACTCTGGCTCAGGGGACAGAGTGAGACTCCATCTCAAAAAAAAAAAAAAAGAAATGTCATAGTGAGACCATTCAGAAATTTAATCCTTAAAGCTCTTTCAAGTTCTAAAATTATATGATTCTAAATGGAAAGTAAACTTTGAAAATTATTGTTTTAAAATGCAAACATGAACATCAAGCTAACATCAGCAAATGGGGTTCCTGTTTTGTTTCCTCTTTTGCCTTCATGTGTGTTCCTGGCTGACCCATCACTCTCAGGTGCAGAGGACTATATGAATGAAATGCCCACCTTCTCTGGCATAAACTCCAAAGTACTGTCCCTGTTCCCCTTGGGTCTAAAACTGGCCTGGGAAATCCTTTTTGGCCCTCATACACCAATCCAGTTACAGCTGACAGGATCTGGGAAATGAAATAGGGCCCAAAGGCTATCTTGTCCCCTCATCCCTACTCCCCCCAAATTATGAAAGCAACCAAGACCAGGAATCTCCCTCCAGCCAGCCATAAAAGCGATCTTTCTTATTCTGTAAGGCTCCTGCTCTGGAAGGCTCTGGTACTTGCTGCCATTTTCCTGGTGACTTAGGGTTATCTGTAACCTCATCAACTGACATGGAAGATTTTCAGACGGGAACTCAGGTTGTAAGATAAGCTCCTCTTCACTTATTTCCTTTAATCACAGCCCCTTTGGTTTCCCTGTTCCCAGGGCAATATTGGCAATGTAAGGAACAGAGACTTTGCCCCTTTGTAAAAGAACAAGTGAGATAAGCACTCTGTGCCTATCGTAGGCTCTAGTGTTAAGTCAGCATTTCTCAACAGTGCATCCAAGGCTCAAAAATCACAGTGAATCACTGCCGAACCTTGTCTTAGATTCCTAATTTGCACCTGATATTTGGTCCATGATGAAATGTAGTCTTTTATTACCTAAGTTCTAAAACATTTAGATTTTATTTTTTCCCTACCAGAATATTTTTGGTATAGTTTTTTCTATTTAATTAATTTATTTAGCCTTCACCCTTTCATCTACTCACATATGATTAGCCCTCAAGGTAAAGCATATTAACAACTTGGTATATATCCATTCATGTTTTTCTCTCTGATCAAAATCCATTACGGATAATATGAGTGAGTGTGTTTATCTGTGTTTGTGTTAACATTTATATGAAATTTTAAAAAAATCATTGTTTATTTTTGAAATTACAATATTATGAGTACTTTTCTACACATTGCTTTTTCCTTTCCAACACTTTAATGTGATATTTCTCCAAGCCATCTTCAACAGCTCTAATTCATGCTTTTCAGTACCTGCAGAACATTCCATGGAGGAGATAAAATAATTTATCCATTTCTCTAACAAAAAGCAGTAATTTTTTTCCTCTAGTTTTTGCCACTTTGAACATCACTGAAACAAACTTCTTCACACAACTTGTTGAAACTTAGTTATGTTTGTATTTCTATACAGCATATTCCCGAGAGTGGAATTTCTAGATCAAATAATATATATCCTTTTTCTTAAGAAAAATTGTAAGTACTCTATTTTTATTGTCATAATCATCACCATCATCATCATTATTGAAAAAAATGAAAAGCCCATTAAAGGAAGAATTTTTACATAATTTTACATCATTGATTTAGGGCCCACAGATACATGACATAGATAGCTGAAAACATACAAAAGACGTATCTTTGAAAATAAACGCAACCTTCATCTGGCTTTGAAACTAAAAACATAAGGGATGCTTCTTAAATTTGTAGCAGAAAGCACAATGGACTGTCTAAGCCTCATTGAGCACTGCCTGCATTAAGTGTTGTGCCCTTAATCCTTCCTGAGATATTATTTCAGAATATGAACAATAAAGGGCCCATGTCTTTGGAACAGGAGCTTTGGTGATAAAATCTGAATACGCAAAATCCACCATCATTTTATATGAGCATTTCAACCATTATACATTAGCAGACATGACAACATAGCGTCACAAGAGATACATGCCCTGTCTCTAGAAAGTCAATTAGAAGACAAAAGAACAAAAAGTTTCTTTGAAATACAAAGAAAATCTGGAGCAAGATGACAGACTATGAGGTCCTCTACTCATATCCTCCTGCAACAACAATAATTTGGCAGCCACGCATGGAGGAAAGTTTCTCTGTGGCAGCTTTGGGATTCAGAGGGGACAATGAAGCAGGGAGTGGCTACTTCCCCAACTAGGGATGGGGCATTCAAGATTCGGAAGATGAAAGAGGGGCTTTGCAGAAAACTGTGGCAAGCAAAAGCTAGGCTGAAGAGAGATGGGATAATAAATGTCTCCGGCTGATAGAATATATTCCTGCAAAGGGCAGCAAAGAGGAGAGTTGCCTTTTCATCTCCCAAAGAGAAAACATCCGAGGCCATGGTAGAATCAGGTGGGTCCTGCCTGCCCTTAGATGAATAAGGCCATAAGAATGATACTGCTTCCTAAGGTATCCACAAAACTAAAAAGGAGCTCCGTCAAAATGAGAGAAGATAAAACCATGTTGGCTGAATTGCAGCCCTGGAAAATTTAATGAACCTGTGTTTTTTTTGTTTTTTTTTACATTTTTACCTACAACACACAGTTAGCATTTGCTAATTTCTAACTACATGCCAAGTTTTATACACACATATGTATAAGTGTATGTATGTATGTGCATTTGTGTCTGTGTTTATACCCTCTAATCCTCAAATCATTGCAACAACCCAGCCAGATAATAGCAGTGTAGTATTCTCAGTTTATTAATGAAGAAACTAAGAATTGAGGAGGTTAAGTGACTTGCCCAGGGCCACACAGCTGTAAGTGACTCAAAGTCCCTCTGACTCTCTACTTCGCCACGGTGTAGAAATGAAGATTCCTATCTCCAAAAGACATGAAGGGTCAATTCCTCAAGAATTACATATATACCAGTTTATGCTAAAGATCAACTGCTTAATGGAGGGACTACCTGGTTAATATGAGTGAGACTTCATAATTTTAACTGATATAGGAATATGGTTGATCGGTAAACAATTTTTAGAAGTTTCACTGTATTTCATGACTGAGAGTTAGGTGCAGTTTATTTAGTCTTACTGCCAACATAATTTTATATGGTAATTTTTTTTACTTGTACAAATTAATTGGCTACATGTGTTATTTTGTTACATGCATCAGTTGCATAGCGATCAAGTCAGTGCTTTTCGGGTGTCCATGACACAAATAACATGCATTGTACCTATTAAGTAATTTCTCATCATCCACCTTCTTCCCCCTAGTGGCATTAACTGCATCTGCTACCTGGAACTAATGGATATGGAATTTGATCTTTTCCATGATCACACATTGTCCCCAGGAGCAAAGAAATGCAAATTTGAGAAACACAGGCCTTTGACCTCAAACCAAAAGAGAGGACATAAAAAGAGAGAATATTGAAAAGCCATCATGGCCAGGCATGGTGGCTCACGCCTGTGATCCTAGCACTCTGGGAGGCTGAGGTGGGTGGATCACTCAAGCTCAGGAGTTCGAGACCCGCCTGAGCAAGAGCAAGACCCCCGTCTCTAATAAAAATAGAAAGAAATTATCTGGACAACTAAAAATATATATATAAAAATTAGCCAGGCATGATGGCGCATGCCTGTAGTCCCAGCTACTCGGGAGGCTGAGGCAGAAGGATCGCTTGAGCCCAGGAGTCTGAGGTTGCTGTGAGCTAGGCTGACGCCA
>NW_012151507.1:4336294-4365411 GCF_000956105.1 Propithecus coquereli
GCCACAGCACTCTAGCCCGGGCAACAGAGCAAGACTCTGTCTCAAAAAAAAAAAAAAAAAAAAAGAAAGAAAAGCCATCGTTGCTGGTGGGCTATCTCAATTAAATAGCTAATTCGCTAGTGTTTGGAGAACTACTAACAGGTATCCACAAAAGAAGTAGGAATGAGGAAAATAAGGTAAACTTTGAAATAACACATAATGAAATGGAGTAGAGAACTGCAAAATCACTTGGGAGAAACTACCTGATTCCCAGGGCCACAGGTCCAGGAGTGTGACCAGCAGATTGTGTGTACCAAAACCAACAGAAAAGCAGAAACTGAACAGCCACAGAGACTGGCCAGATTCCCCCCACCCCATGCCAATCACAGGGACTTGGTGTGAGCTCACCTATTAGAAGACCAAGAAATGACTACCTCTTTAAGAGCAGCTCTTCCCACTTTCCAATAATCCCCAAGAGTGTGGGCTCAGAAAGCATTTTCTCTTTCAAACTGCTCAGACAACTTGAACAAGACTTAGACATACAGAAGAAAGGAAGACAAAGATAAGGTAAAAACAGAAAAAAGTTGATATTATAAAGGGCTGAGAGGGAGGAGAGTGGGATGGTAAAAGAAGAAGGAACATGCTATAGTTTTGTACCAAATACAGAATGAGAATGACGTAAAATGCAGGCAGTTTCTTCATTTGTTCCTGAGAATCATGATTTTATCACTAAAGTCTATTTCTTTGCGTAAGTCTGTGATTTTTGTCTAAAAAGAAAAAAATACTGGGAGAAGTAGTAGTAGAGCCTAAAGATAGTGTCAGGAACAGGAAAAGGCTAGGAAATGTAATTTTCTTAGGAGGGAATGGAAATTAGGGGTAGAAGCTAATGGGAAGATGTTGTTTTTAGGTAAGGACTTGCCTTTTCTATGTAACTGAGAAGAATATTATTAGGGAAAGAAAGAGGGTGACTACATGGCATGCTGAAACATAGACACCCCCAGATCTTGTTCCTCATCAAATTTTGTGTCAGAGTAGAAAGAAGATAGAGATACATGTCTGTGTGTGCACATATACACATACATGTTTGTTTCTTCACTCACATGTCCATATATATGTGTATGTTTGGGTCGTTGGATGTGTGTATACACGTTTTAGTTGCGAATCTCCTTTTTTTTCTCCTGCTTACTCTCTTTGGTAGAGAAAAAAGGACAAAAGGCCAAAGGCAAGAAAGCTAAATATATATGCTGATCATTAGACTCTTAATTTTGGAGAGCTAGCTGAAAAAAGTGCTTCTTTTTTCAGAAAAAAAGATTCTCTTTAGAAATTTGAGAGAAGTGCAAAATGTAGGTAGAGTACTAAAAGAAATTCCATTTTTTTCTTGGGTGCAAAAGTGAAGTTTCTTGTTAAGCCAAAGGGGGAAACCAAAATAAACAAATAAATAGATAGATAGATAGATAGATATGTTTTCAGCCCCTCCTGTTGCTAGAATTGTTCTCTGGGCTTTTGCACAGGCGACCATGGGGAAGAGAGTGGCCATCATCGGAGCTGGTGTCAGTGGCTTGGCCTCCATCAGGAGCTGTCTGGAGGAGGGGCTGCAGCCTACCTGCTTTGAGAGGAGCGATGACATCGGGGGCCTGTGGAAGTTCTCAGTGAGTAGGGCATCATTGCCATAGATGGGGACGTGAGTTGGGAAGTGTACAGAAACATGCTGCTTGAGCACAGGCTTCCAAACCTGTCACCAGGGCAGTTATTGCCCCTGTTAGGGTTGGAATCCACAGGGTACAACACCAGGAGCAGGCGGGAAAGTCAGAAGTGACTTGGACAATGGGCTTCACAGCCCTCTGTGTACAGAATTCACCCATGACAAATCATTAACAAGAGCCACTTGGGCATAAAATCTTTGGCAAATAGTGATTAGGTTTATGCAATGAGTTACTCATTTAAAAATTCAATGGCTTTTTCCATTCTTTTGTTGAGGTTACCAAAGGTCTTCTTAGTGATTGAGCCACAGAGTTTAAAGTTTCTGGTGCTAACTATGGTTGTGTGAAACCACATAATTGACACAGCTGCCAAAGGAACCAAGAACAGAATATAGTGCTTCGTAGTTCTTCAGTTCCCTTTTGTTTCTGTGCACTCAGGGAAAGGACTCCATCCGCAAACACGCATATATGCACTCATTCAATCACTTCTCGTGTCGCCTGACAACGGCAGGTGTGGGGGCTTCCCTGTGCCCTCCACTCCATCAGTATCTCTAAACTTAGGAACACTGCCCGGCCAAGCCTGTCCCATCTGTCCTATTTTTCTTCTGATAAGCCCACTACTATATATGTAAATTAAGGAAGATCCTCTAAAAAGGGACACTTTTAAGCCACTATGTTGTTCTCAAATACAAAATCAGTATTATATTATACACCTCAATAAAATGGTTATATTTAATGAAACAGTATGTGTAAAGCTCATCAAATACTCTAAAGACATGAGATATTATTCTTATTAATATAGATATTTTGTGCACTGTAAAGAACTCTGGAAGCCACCTGGCATCTTGTACAATGTTGGGGAGCTCAGATTACGTTACTGGAATGGCTGCCAGGCTTCAAATTTGCATAGTGATGACTCTTATGTCTGTTTTATTGAGCACTTCCTAGCTGTCAAATGATTTTCCATTTGTTTCTAACTTTATAATAATCCTAGAAGCTGGGTATGGTTTTTTTTCTTTTACAAATTAATCTGAAGCTTAAAAAGAAAAGAAAAAAAGCACACGGCTGGTAAACGGTGGAGATAAGACCCCAATTCCAGATTGTCTTTCTCTCCAGCCTACATTCTTTATCCCTTTACAAATTGCTAGATGGCACTGCACCAAGTGGCCTCTTGGCTTGGCAACATTTTCTACACAGTGATCTTAATCCAAGCCTCATTTTCAAATTTACTTTGCAAAACTTTGGGAAACACAGCAAAAGACTTTGCTGCTTTTCTCATTGCTCAAGGAAGACTTTGAGCCTGGCATCATAGGTTGATAAAACTATTACTCAACTGCAAACATGTGCTACTCTTCGAGAAAATGAAAGGATAGCCCAGAGCATAGAAACTCAGGCCCAGAGGGCAGGGGCTTGAGCCACAAAGGATTATTCACAGGCCTTGAAACCTAATGGATTTGGTTCTGCTGGGCTTCAAAATTGCTTGGGATTGGTGATTCCTTTCTTTCTTCTTTTTTCTCCCTTCTGGAATGGGAATGTCACCCACGCTCTTCCCCCATTGTATTTTGGAAAAAGATAACTTGTTTTCTAGTTTCTCAGATCCACAGATGGAAAAGAACTTTGCCCCATGATGGTCCATGCCCACAATTTCACCCGTACCTTGTTTCGATGATGTGATTTGGGACTTATGAGCTGATAATATACCGATGAGAGTTAGAATTTGATTTCATGCTGCAATGGGTTGAGACTTTGAAATGTTGGGATGGGGTGGATGTATTTTACATGTGGGATGGGTGTGACTCTTTGGGGGCCAGAGGATGGAGTGTAGTAGGCTGAACAATGGAATAATGGCCAAAGATAGAGAATCCTAATTTCTGGAACCTGTAAATGTTACTTTATCAGGAAAAAGGACATTTGCAAATATAATTAAGTTAAAAATCTTGAGATAGAGAGATTTTCCTGTGTTATTGGGTGAGCCCCAAATGCCATGTGTCCTTCTAAAGAGGAAGCAGAGAGATTTAACACAGAAAGAAGAGAGAAGGTGATGTGATGACCTCAGGAGAAAGACATCTTGAGATGTTATGGTCTGACCTCAAAGCGGGATGAAGGAGCCACAATCCAAGGAATATAGGTGGCCTCTTGCCACTGAAAAAGCCAAGGAATGCTGGCATGCACCAAACGCTGAAAAAAGCAAGGAATGGAATCTCTTCTAGAGCCTCTGGAAATGAACATGGCCCTGCCAACTCCCTGTTTGCAGCCCAGTGATACTGATTTCCGTCTGCCGGCCTCCAGAACTGTGAGAGAAAAAATCCCTATTCTTTCTCTTTTTTTTTGAGACAGAGTCTCACTCTGTTGCTCAGGCTAGAGTGCCGTGGCGTCAGCCTAGCTCACAGCAACCTCAAACTCCTGGGCTCAAGCGATCCTTCTGCCTCAGCCTCCTGAGTAGCTGGGACTACAGGCATGCACCACCATGCCCCGCTAACTTTTTCTATATATTTTTAGTTGTCCAGCTAATTTCTCTCTATTTTTAGTAGAGACAGGGTCTCACTCTTGCTCAGGCTGGTCTCGAACTCCTGTGCTCAAACGATGCAGCCACCTTGGCCTCCCAGAGTGCTAGGATTACAGGTGTGAGCCACCACGCCCGGCCAATCCCTATTCTTTTAAGCCATCAAAGTTTGTGGTGATTTCTTACAGCAGCCACAATAAACTAATATCATTGGCTATTGAGAGTTTACCACTGTGAGGGGACTTATAGATTTCAAATGATGTCATGAACAGCAGTGTTTCTCAAACACCCTTAGGAGTCTGTGGCAATATACTAGTATTCACATTATGAGATTATGATATAAAATTGCGTTAATTTTGTATTTTCATTTCTAAAGTCAGCATTTTACATTCCCTTATGTTTTCTTTTAGAGGGATCCTAATCATTAGTCAAGTGTGAAAAACACTAAGAGTGCAGCTAGTTTATACTTTCGAAGCTGTTTCCTACAGCGCTTTCCTATGTCCTTCTAGTTCTGACTTCTAACTTTGATCAAGAGTCAGAATAACATATTTCTCCCTCTTTCTTTGATCACAGAGAAAATAAAATAATTTATGACTGGGCCACAGGTCTAGGTGAAATGTTTTTCTTTCTCAAGAGTTCCCCAAACAGTAAATCAGTAAATTTTTTGAATTTCAGCATGAGGTTTTCATGAATAGAAGCTTTTTTCTGAGCATACAACACTTTTTTAACTTCCTCTGCTTTTTTTCCTAGACTGTATATCAACGTGTTCTTTAATGTTTCCTCTCTCCTTATGCTGATTATCGTTTCTATCAAACTGCTCAACTCACCAAATGCTACAAATTCCTTTGCTTTCCCACCCTACAAACACACTAACAAGGCCAACAGAGCACATGACCAACAGAAAACTCATGCCCTAGATCAAGATCACACCGTTTTCTGAAATGAGCATGGCAACAACTTAATTAACTATTTGTTAATAGTTGCTTGTCTATAATCAGTCTGCAGCCACGTTGGCTTTTGACAGGATTGTAATATTACAATAATATACCAAAAATTCACATTCCGAAGGCCCTGACAACTTTGAGTTATATCAACCCTAATTAGAAATTCCTAGTGCTCAATGCTTCCATTATGAACTAGCAACTATACATAGAGATCTGCAATCTGAGCTTTCATCATGAAACTTCAGGCCAAAATTTAGACTTATTAATTTATTGTTTGAGAGCCCCTGAGAAAGAAAGTCATTTCACCTAAACCTGTGTCCAGTCATAATATACCTTGGTGGTTCAAGAGAGGTAAACTGAGGTTCCACGTTTTCCTATTCATGCTCCTACCAGTATTTTTTTTTTAACTTAATGCCTTTTACTCACTTCAACAGCTTGCTTTGCAGAGCTCACAGCTGTAACAAATGTGTTCTATGGTCACTCTTCCACAGTAACGCTATTTGTTGGTCATTAGCTTCTATTTGTTTAACTCGAGACTATTACTATCAACTTGGCTGCACTTCAGAGTTCCCTGAAGAGCTTTTAAAACTCCCAGCCAATCAGATCAAATTCTCTGAGGGGGGACCTAAGTCTCTGTTTCTTTTAAAGCTCCCCAGTTTATTCGAGTGTGTGGCTAAGATTGAGAACCACAACACAACGTCTCAGGCTTCTTATCGCTGATCATTCTTTCTTTAATGTTCTTTTTCTTTCTTCACCGTCACTTAATATCTCCTCTAAGGTTTTATTAGCATAGTTCTATAGCCTCTCAGAGTTAGTATAGCCAATTTCAGAGTTTTACATAGCTGAAAGTTAAATCTTTGTTAGCTACATAAATGCCCAAAAGGCATGCAATGCCTATAAATTCTAGGTGTTAGGTTCATAATAGTTAACACATTATTAATTTTTATTTCAAAATATTAAGGGGGTACAAATGTTTTATGTTATATGAGTTGCTTTTGTAATGCTTGAGTCCTGGCTATAGCTGTGCCCATCCCACAAATAGTGTTCATTGTACCCATTGGGTAGGTTTGTGCCCCTCCTTTCCTACCCCCTCCCCCATGCTTGATTTCCACTGAGTTTTACTTCCCTCTGTGCATATATGTGCTCATCAGTCAGTTTCAGTTTAATAGTGAGTATATGTGGTATTTGTATATCCATTCTTGAGATAGTTCACTTAGGATAATGGTCTCCAGTTCCATCTAGATGTTTGCAAAAGGTATTAATTCATCTTTTTTTAATGGTTGAGTAGTACTACATGGTATACATATACCACGTTTTATTAATCCACTCATAAATTGATGGGCTCTTGGGTTGATTCCACATCTTTGCAATTGTGAATTATGCTACAATAAACATTTGAGTGCACGCATCTTTTTGATGAAAAGCCTTCTTTTCCTTTATGCGGATACCCAATAGTGGGATTGCTGGATTGAATGGTAGGTTTACTTTTAGTTTTTTGAGGAATCTACAGCTGTTTTCCATAAGAGTTGTACTAATTATTTTATACAGTGTAGAAATTCTAAGCTTAATTTTTAGAAGATTAAGTTTTAAAATGCTCACATTTACAAATCTTTTAACAGCCATCTGCCATTGTTTTTATAAATTGACCATTAGATGCTCATGCTCATAAGTTGACACATTAAAATCACTGAAAGATAAATTTTGGAAAATATCTGGCTCCATATTTAATGGATCAAGGAAAAAAAGGATTCTACTTACATCTTCCTAAAAAAAAGTAATGATATTCAAAATTTGTTTCCCTTAGAAAAGATATTAAGAAATGTATATTCTTCTATATTCTAAGTTCCCTTGATTAGCATTAATTATTTAAGTAAAGTTAACTTATATGTCATATTTCTGAATTTACTTGTGGATAAGGCCAATTCAAATGAGTATACAGTTGGCCCTCTGCATTTACAGTGCCACATCTGAGGATTCAACCAATCACAGATAGAAAATACTTGGGAAAAAAACACAATAAAAAATAACAATACAATAAAAATAATACAAATGTTAGAAACAACACAACAACTACTTATTTAGCATTTATATTGCATTACTTATACTAATAAGTAACCTAGAGATGGTTTAAAGTATATAGGAGGATGTGCATAGGTTATATGCAAATTCTACAAGCCATTTTATATAAGAGACTTGAGCATCCCAGATACTGATGTCCACAGGGGCTCTGGAACCAATCCCCTGTGGATACTAAGGAATGACAGTAATTACTTGGGACTGGCCCTGAACATGATCAGTACCCTTTTTTTTTTTTTTTACCAATTCTCTTCCATTTGAAACTATACATTCACAGGACCATGCAGAAGAGGGCAGGGCTAGCATTTACAAATCGGTCTTTACCAACTCTTCCAAGGAGATGATGTGTTTCCCAGACTTCCCATATCCTGATGACTTTCCCAACTTTATGCACAACAGCAAGATCCAGGAATATATAATTGCATTTGCCAAAGAAAAGAACCTCCTGAAATACATACAATTTAAGGTAAGATGCTGTCAACAAATTAAATTTTGACATAATGATAAGGAAGTCCATGTCTATTATTGGATTTTCATTTGTGTCTTTTCACTATCCCTTTCTTATTTGTCAACATTTTTAACAGTGTGACCTCTCTAACTCTAGATTTAGAGAATAAATTAATATCTTCTTCTCAAGAATATGTGGGAAATTCATATAATTTGACCACAGAGAGTTCTTTGACTAAAATGCCACTAACTTAGAAATCAACAACAAAAAAAATGTGTACAATATCCATGAATTTGGAAATTAAAAATTATTTTTTTTCTAAATAACATATAAGTCAAAGAAGAAATTTCAATGAGGATTTAAAAGTATTTATAAATGATAATAATTTAGATTCTATATATTAATATCAATATTTGTAGGAAGCATAGAGAGCTATACTTTCATGACAATTTTAAACATAAATGCTTATATTAGAAAGTAAAAAAGACTTAAAAACTAGTAAGGTAAGGAAGTTTAAGAAATTAGTAAAAGAAAAGCAGAATAAACTGAAAGGACAGAGAATGAAGGAGATAATAAAAAGAAATTAATAAAATAGAAAATAAAGCATATTAATAAAATTGAAAATTTACTCTTTGATAAATTTATTTTTTGATAAATTTATTCTTTAATAAAATAAAAAACAGATGAATAGCTGGCAATTTAAGAAAAATATTAGCAAAGGCACAAATAAATAATATTGGAAATGAAAAGGTAGACAAAATAGATGCAGATGAAATACTATAAAAGTGTGTGCCAGATAATATTTTAAATTGGTTAAATTATTTAAATCTTTTTTTAAAAAAATTTACCAAAATTCACTCAAGAAGAGGTAGAAAGCCTGAATAGCCCTTTGATGATCTGTAGTTCCTTTGACTAGAAATTAAAAATCTTCCCATAAAGAAAATAAACAGTTCCATAGGTGAGTACTTTCAAATTTGCAATGAATAAATTATTTCAATATTTTATAAACTCTTTCAGAGACTAGAAAAGGAGGTGTGATTCCCAAACTCATTCTATGACATTATAACCTTGATATCAAAAGCAGATAGGATAATATGAAATAGGAAAATTACAAGCCAATCTCCTTCATGAAAATTCATGCAAAAATCCTTCCAAAACAAACCCAACAGAGTATTTAAAAAGATTAACTGTCTTTATTGAGTTGAGTTTGGCTGAAGGATATGAAAGTATTTTAATATTATGAAATATAAATCTATAATTTACTACAAAAAAACCTGTTACAGGCAGAAAATCATGTTTATTTAACAAATTCAGAAAAGCTATTAACTGAAATGTAATACTCCTTTGTGCTTGAAAGAAACAAAAAAGGAAAATTCTCACCAAACTAAGATTAGAAGGGAATTTTCTTGACTCATCAAAATATACACAAGCATTATGTTAAATTTGCCCTGTTCAAATGGTACCACTAGCCACAAAACTGAGATGTGCTGTACATATAAAATACAGACTGGATTTAATAATTTTGATTAAATATTAAAACATAAATATATCAGATAGAATTGGATTAAATTATACATTGTTTCACTTTTTAATTTGACTACTAGAAATTTTAAAATTACATGTGTTGCTCATATTATATTGCTATCGGACAATGCTGTGCTAAACAGTGAAAAGTTAGAAGCATTCCCCTTAAAGTCCAGAACAAAATAAAGATTCCTTATTATTGCTATTTATTTTCAATAATCTTAAGAAATTTAAGAAACAGTACCGTAAGTAAAGAAAAATAAAGGGAATGACAACTTGAAAAAAGGAAGACATCATTATTATAGATGATATGATTGCCTATCTACTAAATCCAAAAGAATCTATAAATTATTAGAACTAATAACAATAAAAAAAATTAGGCAAGGTGGTGGTATATAAGAACAATATATAAAAATCAATTACATTTCTGTAAACCAGCAACAAACAGAAATTAAAATCGAAAAAAGGTGTCATTTGCAATAGCATAACTAAATAATATCAGAGTTATTCTAAATAAATGATGTGCAAAATCCTATGGATTTATAAGTGCTGATTTTATTATTATCCTTCATAAGTATCAAAAATGTCACATGTGTGTTTAAACTCTCCAATATGTATGAAATACTACATAATAAAATTTTTAAGAACAATTAATATCAAATAGAGGTCTCTTTCCAATATGACCAGAAGAAATTAAGATTTTTTTAAAGGGGAAGCACACTAGCAGGCAGCCATTTAGCTGCAAATAAATGTTTATTGGTAATCTAGTCAAGAGCTTCTCAGTGTGTCATCCAAGTAGCATCAACATCACCCGGGAGTGTGTTAGAAACAAGTTTTCATGCTCTGCCTCTGACCTACTAAACTAAAACATCTGGGAATGTGATCCAGGAATCTGTATTTTAAAAAGCTTTCTAGGTGGTTCTTATACACACTAAAGTTTGAGAAAAATGTACATCCTGAATATAGAAGATATCTTTTAACACAACAATACTATTAAAAAAAGAAATAGCTAGAGAGGTGCGACGAAGTGGTTGTTACAAAAATTATTGGTCGCCAAATTACTTACTATATATGGTGTACACCTCTTGTACGCTACAATTAAATTCACTGTCATATCTCCTAGAGATGTCACTCTTGTACTGCAGAAAATACTGCTCATTCACAAAAAACCCTGCAGGGATGTGTGTGTGTGTGTGTGTGTGTGTGTGTGTGTGTGTGTGCATAATTTAGTGTTTTGATTTATTCTGAGGGAATTTGAAATTCATAATATGTACCTTCACAAAAGGAGGTTTCTTTCTATATTTCGTTTAGACATTTGTGTCCAGTATAAAGAAGTGTCCTGATTTCTCTATTACCGGCCAATGGGCTATTACCACTGAAAAAGACGGCAAAAAAGAATCAGCTATCTTTGATGCTGTGATGGTTTGTTCTGGACATCATGTGTACCCCAACATACCAGAAGAGTCCTTTCCAGGTAAGGCTGAAATGCTGAAATTCAAACTGCCATCTATACATCTGGCAAAAGTGAATATCTTGATAATGTTATTTTTTTCCTCAAAGTACAAACAGGTTAAATTTAAATACACGTCTTCTAAATCTAATGTACTTGGAGTGTAAAAATGCCATATTATTGTGAGTATATCAACTCACAAGATCACTTCTGTGAAAGTGGTTTGGTTTTTTTAATGGAAATCAGAATGATTCCTATGCTTCCCATTTTTCACTCAGGACTAAAACATTTTAAAGGCAAATGCCTCCACAGCAGGGACTATAAGGAACCGGGGGTATTCAAGGGAAAGCGAGTCCTGGTGATCGGCCTGGGGAATTCGGGCTGTGACATTGCCACGGAACTCAGCCACACAGCTCAACAGGTACCACCTCCCCGTTACTCGGGGCACTATCATTAAAGAGACAGAAACAGTTATTATCATTTGAAAAGTGTGATATGAAATGGGGTGGGCGGAGGGTATCTGATGTGAAAACTAAGTGCTGTTTCGTGTAGCTGAGCTTCCCTAGGCAACAGGTAAGGTTTTAAATCACTTAATAGGCAAAGGCAGAACATTGGCAAGGAGTGATGTTGTCATACAACAATATCAAGACATATGGTGCCTAATGTGTCTGATCAATACCTCTAAAACCAGAGCAGATTCAGAGTTAAGGTTAAGACTCTGAGACTCTTAGGCAAGTCCTTCATTCCCTTGAATTTCAGGTTTCTCTATGGTACAACAGATAAAAATTGAACCTACTTTTTGGGCTTGTTAGAGACTCAAGGATTGGAACATGATTTAAGCAATGTAGACTAATTCATTTATTCATTCATGCATACATTCATTCCATGGCTATTTATTGAGGGCCTGCTATGTACCAGGCACTGGCTTGGGTGCTAGAGAGAGAGTGGTGAATGGAACAGACATGATTCCTGCTCTGGAACTAGAACCGCCACTGGGATGAAAGATAAACAAATGATTCAGGCACTAAATGCTATGATTCCAGACCTGGAGTCCTCACAAAGGAAGTAAACTGAACCAGTCCTTGGATAAAGGATAAATATAGATCATATGATTGAAGAGGTGACAGAGACTATTCTTGGAAGGGAAAATGGTATGAGCAAAGGTATGAGGACAGGAATGAGCACTGCATGTTTGACTATTGTAGATTCATCTTGCTGGAATGGAGTTTCTTAATATTAACAATTCATATGATGCAGTATGGTACTCAAATATCTTCATATACATGAGCTCCTCTGATTGTGGGAAGAAAGTAGTAGAGTTTTATTATGACCATTTTACAGAAAAGATAACTGAGGACCAGAAATGTCAATTGTCTTCTTGAAAGTCATAGAGGAAATTAATATTTGAGCTGCTAAAGTGTTAGAAGACTAAAAGCTAAGCCTTCTGATTCCAAGGAATAGAGAAGCTACAGGAATTAAGATAGGAAAGAAAGATTGGAGTCAGGGTATGTCATATATTTTAAGGACTTGAATGACAGGCTGAAAAATTTGGATTTCTCCATAAATAAAGGTAAATCATTTCCATTTCTCAAACTGAAGAAAGATATAATGAAACCATAGTTTTAAGAAATTTGTACTTGTGTATATGATTATTTGTGTATGTGAAAAACTAGAGGGAAGAAAGATCAATTTTAGAGACTCAACTTAATTGATCTTTCAATCTCTTATTTGTCTAGCTTCTCTTATAATAAATGCCTTGAAATGACATTTTGTGTAAAAATTACCTTTAAAAAAGAGAAAGAAAGTTTGAAAAACTGCATTCTTAGAGATTAACAAACCAGAATGGGAAGGAAAGGAAACTGACATTTACAGCACTCATCCTATATGCCGGGTAATGTCAGCCGTGTTGCGTAGGTTATCACATTGATTTAATTCTCACAGATTTGATGAGGTGAGTTCTGATTCTATTTTAGGAATGAGAAAAAGAGATTAGAGAAATTAAATTTTTCCCCTAGTCACATCATTAGTAAATAGGAGCACCAGGATTTTAGCCTATGGTTTTCTGATTCCAAATTTCTTGCTTTCTTGCTGGCACGCATTTTAGTTCCAAATGCCTATTTTGAGATCACAATTGCTTGTTTGTAGACAGCAATAGTCGGATAAGCACTAGGGTAAATGTGACTAGAATTTAGTTATTGGTCACCCATGCCAGAGTAGATTTGATGAACATATAAAAATTTCCCTACAACAGTACGACAGGGTGGCTGACCCTGAATGTAGATCAGAATCAGGAAATTTATTTGGGAGTGTTTTCAGGATCAATACCTCTGCAGGAAGGGAAGTAAGCTTCCCTTTACCTTACTCTGAAGCTGGGTGATCTTCGGCATTGTCCGAAATTGGGATGAGGGATGGGCCTTTGTATGTCTGCATCAACAAGTCACTAGAGCAGGAAGCTCAGACAGTGTAAGACCTTGGGTGAGGACCCTCTCTTAAGCCAAAACAACTCCCAAAGGAAGCTGACAGCTGAGGGGTGGCTTCTGGCACCACTCTCAATAGCTGGGGCAATACATCCATTCCCAAGGGGGATGTGGGGAGTATATCACAATGTCTGCTACAAACGGTCACTATGTTCACGGTTGAACTGGTGTTTCGTAAGGTCATCATCAGCTCCAGAAGTGGCTCCTGGGTGATGAGCCGGGTCTGGGACGATGGCTATCCTTGGGACATGATGATTGTCACTCGATTCGAAACCTTGCTCAGGAACAACTTACCGACAGCCATCTCGAACTGGTGGTACGTGAAGCAGATGAATGCAAGATTCAAGCACGAGAACTATGGCTTGATGCCTTTAAACGGGTAATGCAGAGTTGCATGTGATATGCCTGCTGGCTTTTGCTTCTGTGTCAACAACCTTCAATGTGTGTTGTAACCCCAAAACAAATCAAAACATCAGTGGAGTAATTACAGTTCACATATCAAAGGATGAAAAATCAGGAGTGATTTCCTATTTTGCAATCCTCCTTACTGGGTTTACTCAGCTGGAACATTGTGTAATATCTCAGGAATTAGTCCCTAGAATAATGATAATCATACTTAACATGTTTGAAGCACTTAATACATGTCAGAGCCTTAGCAAGGCTTTCAAAGGCTCTAATATATGTTATCTCATTTTATCCGCACTATAACCGTGAAGAGGGCTCTATTAGTATCCCCTGTTTAGGGATGAGAAAACTGAGAGTCAGTGTAGTTAATAACATTACTGCAGTCCCACTGCTGGGTAACAGAAGCACCATTCAAAACAAAGCCCGATCTGCTGATTCCAGAGCCCCTCCCTCTTAGCCACTTGCCCTATTGCCTTCGCTTAATGGCAAAGTTAAGTTAAACAAGGCAAGAGAACCTTCTCTGTCCTATACTCTCATCACCCACCCCCGAATGTAGCCCTCCCACTGGGCACATGCATGCCACAATGATTCCACCTTTGCTCTCCTTCTCACCTTCTCCTATAACATCCTCCAAGCCAGTAGTATACATGGAAGAAAAAAAAACCCAAGTTATAAACTCTTAACATCAAGTTGAATTCATTAACTCAAGAAATATTTAAAAGCATTTATCATGTGCCAATTCCTGTGTTAAGCCCTGTGGATACAGCACTGAACAAAACAGGCAAAAATCCCTGTCCTCATGGAGCCCATGCTCTAAGCGGTGGGAAACAGACAAGGAACAATTAGCAGAAGATCACACGGCGATGTGTGCTGTGGAGAAGACAAAGCAGGCAAGGGTGATGGCAGATGCCATCAGGACAGTTCCCAGTAGAGTCCTCAGAGTAGGTCTCAGGAGGAAGGAGAGCTATGAGGATCTCTCGGGGAGGAGATTCCAGACAGAGGACACAGCCAGGTCACTGCCTTTTTGGGGTATGGCTGGCATGTTCCACAAACAGCAAGGGGCTTCTCTTCCTCGAGAAAAGAGGATGAGGAGAGAGTACCAGGAGGTGGAAACCAAAAAAATAAAAATAGTCAGGTGATGCTGGGCCTTATAGACTATCGTGAGGACTCTGGCTTTTACTCTGACAGCAACGAGAGGCCATGGCAGGCATCTGAGCAAAGCAGAGACAAGACCTAAGTTAACATGGAAGAGGTCACTCTGGCCGCTGTGCTATCATGCAATGTAGAGGAGTAGGGCAAGGAAGTAAAAGGACCAGTTAAGAAGCTATTGTCCAAAACCCAGGTGGGAGAGGATGATGTCCTGAACTAGGATTGTTAGAGCGAGTGGTCAGAGCAGGCAGATTCTGGAGAGAGCTTGAGGGTAGACCCAAACAGGATTTTGTTAGACTGATAAAGGATGTGAGAACAAGAAAGGGATCAAGGATGTCTTCAAGACTAAGTTGAGCAAGGATGGAGGTGACATTTACTGAGATGTGGAAGACTGCAGGAGAAGCAGAAGTCTCGCTTTAGACATATTAAAGTTCAAATGCCCGTTAGACATTCAGGTAGACGAATGTTCAGCGGCAGTGGGAAACACAAGTTGGGGGAGGTTCACAGCGTAAGTTAAAATGTTGGGATCGTTAGAAAATAGGTAGTTCTTAAAGAAAAAAAACTAGATGACATCTCCTGAAGAATGAGTATAGGTGGAGGAGACAAAAGGTCTGGGTGCTGAGTCTTGCGGTATGCCATTGTTCAGAGGACAGGAGGTCAGCAGGAGTTAGAGAAAGGATAGCCAGGTAGGTAGGAAAAGAACCAAGAGAGAGTGATGACCTGCAAGCAAAATGGGTTTTAAGAAGGAGGAAGCCATCAACTGTGTTAAACGCTACTAATAATTTGAGTAAAATGAGAAATGAGAGTGCACCGCTGATCTGACACACTGTTCTGACAGCCTTGACAAGAACGGGTTCAATGTGGGGGTGGGGTTGAAAACTTGATGGCGGCGAGTTCAAAATAAATGGCAGGTAATAAGCACAGTGAAGACCAGGCTCTTTCCAACCAGGATTCCAACCAAGCTCGTTCATTGTCTGGCTCAGTTTCTCCCCCAGCGGAATCTGCCTGTGGCTTTCTCTCACGGCGTCCACAGCCATACAAGAACAATGCCCTTCCCCTCAACTTTACTCACGTTCACCCCTGGGTTCAGATTGATCCTCACTATTTAGAAATATTACTGAATAAAAACTAGTCAAACGCTCTCTCTTTTCAGACTTGCAGCGGCCAAAGCTTCCAACTGCGCCCCTCACCTCATTTCCTGGCCTTGTTTAAATTCCCAGGTGCTCCCTCCCTCACCTGCCGTGAGCCTTTGTCTGCACAGGGCTCATAGCTCACCCCTCTGCAGAGGCGGGCTGCAGCTCTCCCACCTTTGACTTTCTTCCTCCTATTTGATCTTTCTTTACACTGCAATGACCAGCTTGGAGTATCCTGTATTAGGAACGGACGCTAACGCTTTGAGTAGTATGCATGTGTGACCAACTATGCAAAATTCTTCATATTCTTTAGATGTCCTGGGGACCTTGTGAGGTAGGTACAAATGTTATTGTCATTCCAGATGAGAAACATGAGGCACCAAAAATTTAAGAAACCTTAATCTTATCAAGGTTCATAGTTAATAAGTAGCCAAGAAAAAATTCAAATACCCAGGTACTCGGACTTTAGGATTTTTCCTGAAATAAGCTTTAACAGGGGACTGAGCATGGGTGTTTATTCTGGATTTGGAAAGAGCTCCATAGAAGAGGACAGAGAGATCACAGAGACTAGAGACAGGGCCAGCGAATGGCAACTTCTCTTACTTTACAATGATGCTTGACATCAGTTTTGTTCTTCAACCTTACTGGCACTACTCCATGGCACAGAAAAATAGCTTGGGTAGTTTTCTCTTTCTTTATCCATTTGCATGTGGACCAATAAAGAAAAGGGAAATAGAGTTCTAGTGATTGTCTCTATTTTCCATACAGAACCCTGAGGAAAGAGCCTGTGTTTAATGATGACCTCCCAGTTCGCATCCTGTGTGGCACCGTGTCCATTAAGCCTAACGTGAAGGAGTTCACGGAGACCTCAGCCATTTTTGAGGATGGGACCAAGTTTGAGGCCATTGACTGTGTCATTTTTGCAACAGGCTATGATAGTGCCTACCCCTTCCTTGATGATTCCATCATCAAAAGCAGAAACAATGAGGTCACCTTGTTTAAAGGCATCTTCCCTCCTCTGCTAGAGAAGTCAACCATGGCAGTAATTGGCCTTGTCCAGTCCCTTGGGGCAGCCATCCCCACAGCTGACCTCCAAGCCCGCTGGGCAGCACAAGTAATAAAAGGTAAGTAGAAGAAGAGGCTCATCGATGGGGAAGATGAATGCCGGTGAGAATAACTTTGGGTCTTCGTGAAAATAATTATCTTAATTACAAGGATACCATACAATTTTGAGAATCTAGAAATCTATATTCGTTGTTGCTATATTTTATAAGCAATTGAAAGTATATTATATAGGATTATATATGCAATAGTACCGGATATTATTAGAAGAGTCTTTTGTGACTTATAACTCCTTATAGCTGATAATTACCCAAGATCATTTATTAGACTTGAGAACACCAGAGCTATTTGTCTTAAGTGCATGACAATTTTATAAAATTTTGACTTCAAGATGCAGTCAAATTTCATTGCTTGAAAGAGTAATAAGAAAAGATGTTTCCAAGCCAATATCCAGCCAATTTTACATATCCACAGTCGTGGAAAATGTGAGTGCTAGAAAAGCATTGGTATTTCTGCTACTATTTTCTTTTCTGCCATTTGTTAGATAAGGACAAGCAATGGATCCTTAGAGACAGAAAGTCTCTAGCTATGCTAGATGGTCAGTCTGTAAGTTTAAGAATACTGAGTTCCTATATTTTAAAGAGAAAAGGAAAAAACAAACTTGTCTGGTCTGGCAAGGAAGGCAGCAGCATCCTCCAGCAGTAGGCGCTAGGATCAGATTCACACTAAGGAGTGAATACAATTATGGGCAGATGCTGATCATAAGACCAAGTATCCAGGAAGGTGATGGCATGAACTTCCACTCAGGCTTTCACTTGGGGTTCATGTCCAGAAAGTCTGGCATTAAAGGAAGGGTGGGACACTTACTCTCGGTGAGGACAAGAATTGTAACTTGGGCTCTGAAGAAAGGAAATAAAGCAATTGTTAGGGAATTGATATACAAGGCAGAGGCTCAGTCTTAGGGGAAGTGGGAGACAAGGGAAACAACCTGATTGTGGAGAACCAGAATACCAGGACAGAGGGGCTAGTTACAAGCAACCCAGTGGCAGTAGCTGGTGGGCTATCGAACTCAGTCTCTTTTTTCTCAGTCTCTTCTCATGCCCAAGATCAAGACAGGTTTCAAGGTCTAGAACCAGGCCGTATCTACAACAGCTGTTCAAGTGACCCTCCCTATAAAGATTGCAGGAATGGGAAATTAAGCAAGTCTTTGTAGGTCGCAAATAATCCTATCTTGGCTGGAAATTCTAATCTCATTCAAGGTGATTCCAGGATTGCCGAAGAAATCATCCTAAATTTAAAGTATCTCTGGGCGCAAAAGCAAATTTTGGTCTGAGTTTCAGAGAACTCTGTAAACCTGTATAAGCCTGAAATGCTGGGGCAACTCCAACTCCGATCTTGTCTCTGGGGCACTCTTGTGTCCTTGGTGACTTGTGGACAGTCCATATCCTCAGTTACATTCCAGAACTGTTGACTCTCCAGAGAAAGATTTGGGGCTTCAATAAATTCTACATCTTATCTGCTGGAAATACCCTTTTCTGGCCAAAGCAGGATTATATCCTATGAAGTTACTTTTTCCCTTAAATCTTGATAAATTGACATTGATTTACCTCTGTTTCACTATAGTTTACTAGATAACATTCTTAAAATAAAATTGAAAGATTAGAATATAATCCATGAAACTGATTTTAAACATCTGGTAACCAGTTTGAGAGCAAAGATACAATGATATTCAAGCAATGGTTTTTAATTATGGTGACAAGTATCAGCTCTGAGAAGACTAAGAATGAATTGTATGTCTCTCAGAATGATTGCCTATTCATCGACTCATGATTTTATTTTGCTGGACAGTAACAAAAAATGGAAATATTAATGTGATTCATAATTCATTATTAAAAAGGGAGCATTGCAGGCTGGTCCTATGATAGACTCACTTAACTATAATCATGTTTTTCCCTCTTTTTCAGGAACTTGTACTTTGCCTTCTGAGAAAGATATGATGAATGATATTGATGAGAAAATGGGGAAAAAGCTCAAATGGTAAGAGCACCTATTATAATGGCGGTCTAGGATTTCCATGGTAAAGTCAGAATTTGGGAATGCTTGGAACTGTTTTAATCTTTAATGATCCTGAACGAAGCCATTAGGATGGCAGCTATGAACTACATTCTCCATTCAACAAATAATTAAAGACCTACTTTGCACCTGACACTGTATTAAATCCTCTTAAGTGCAAGTGAACAGTAGGACTGAGAATCTACATTATACAGTTTTAGACCTCCAGGGCTCTTGCAAATATATTACAGAAAGGAGGCCCAGAAAGGATTAGAAACCAAAGGAGTTTGGGAGCACATGGATGTGGACTTCTATTCTCTAGCCCATAAATCCTCCACGATGTAGAGGATACATCAAACAGATGCCTGTAATGAAGATGACTCCGCAAAATGAGAATGAATCTGGAGAACTGGGCTCTCCATTCCTAGTTCTGTCACTAATTAGCTCAGTGGCTGTGAACTAGTAACTTCACTTGGGCAAGAGACCGTTTATCCATTTGTAAATGGGGATTAAAATAGCTTTCTCAGCTGCCTTGCAGTGTTGAGGAATTTTCAAATGAGACCAATATGAAAATTCTTTGAAAAAACTACAAAGCACAGGATAAGGGGGCACTATTCTCCTTACTTTCAGAAGACACTGACATTGATTCCCACTGGTAAAACATGTGAGGCTTTTCCCTGTTCTTGTTTCTACATAGACTTTGGACATTCACAGCGATGTTTTCTGTCCCACCTCTAGGTTTGGCAACAGCGAGACCATACAGACGGATTATATTGCTTACATGGATGAACTCGCCTCCTTCATTGGAGCAAAGCCCAACATGCCGTGGCTGTTTCTCACAGATCCCAAATTGGCTGTGGAAGTTTTCTTCGGCCCTTGTAGCCCCTACCAATTTAGGCTGGTGGGCCCAGGCAAGTGGCCCGGAGCCAGAAATGCCATCCTGACCCAGTGGGACCGGGCTCTGAAACCCATGAAGACACGAGTTGTTGGGAGTCTTCAGAAGCCTTGCTTGTTTTTCCGCTGGCTGAAGCTCCTTGCTGTTCCTATTCTGTTAATTGCCATTTTCCTTGTATCGCTGTAATCATCACTCCCTCTAACCATCGTTCCCTCTAATCATCATTTCTGAAAGTTATTGACAGTACCCAGGTGGAAACTTTGCTATTTAAAAATTAAGATTTTCACACCACCTACACCTTTTAAATAAGCCCATTTAGGAATCATGTCATGATCTAAAAAGTGTATTAATCATATCTCCTTAGGCTCCACTAACACTTCATAATCAGAACTATGTTCTTTATGTCTAACTTAAATTATCTCCTGAAACATTTTGACATAATTTCTTTTCTCCTTTAGAAAATGTTTGAAATATGTATTTCAAATCTAAATGAAGAGCAAATTAAGCCAAATAATCATAATATGATATTCCCAAGCTACCTCTACAAACCATTTGCAGGGTAAAGGGGAGAGTTTGGCTACTGTATTTCATTTCTGTTTGTGCGGCATGCTCCAGGCAAGACCTCCTCTTCCCTGGCCAAGAAACATAGCACCCGGACCTGGTGTATTTTGAAAGTTAACACAAAGGAACTCAATTTATTTATACTGTCAATCAGGAAACAAATTTTCCAACATTTAAAAGTAAAAAAAAAAAATAACAACAATAACAATATTATACCAAACATAACGTTTTAGCTGAAGGGAAGTCTTTTTAAAAATTAAATATTCAGCCAAAACTGTGACCAAAGTCTAACGCTACACTTACAGGTTGAACTTCTGGGTACCAGAATGAATCTAAAATTTTATTCTAAAAATGAACATTATTACCTTTTATTATTAAAATTTGATTATTGTAAGTTTTAAATTTTGACATTATAGAGAGATAAAACTATCTGTCAGCATCATCAGTCATCAGAGGGCTTCACCAGTTGTTAGGCTACATATTTCTTATTACACCTTCACTTCCAACTTAGGTCTGTGGAGCAAATATACATATTGAGAGAAGGATGTCGCACTTTTATGTAATGCTTTCTTCTTTTCTATTGTTATTCTACTTATATTTTTATCTTGGACGCTGAAATTTATCATGGGTGTTGTACACAATTTAAACTTTTTCTTTTCCTAATTACGTACGGTAGCAAAGTAACATTCTTCTTTTAAGGTCTTCTTACCAGCTGTGAAATATTCCCAGATATTGCCAAATGAAATAAAAATTCTCTTAAAAACCTGTGGTATAAATGCAATCAAGTAACTAAAAATTATAATAAATACAGCCCATAAGGTTTGTTTCCTTTAATGTTATAAATACTAGTAGACAAATAAAATTGAAGAGTAAATTGCCATAATCCAATTTCTATTATTCTTTTTTGTATGGTGCTATGGTTTGAATATTTGTCCTCTCCAAAATTCATGTTGAATCTCTATCCACAGAGGTTATACTAATTTGCAGTCCCACCAACAATGTATAAGCGTTCCTTTCTGTCTGCATCCACACCAGAATCGTTTCAAAAGAAGATAGACAAATAGCCAATAAACATATGAAAAAATGTTCAGCATCACTAATCATCAGGGAAATGCAAATTAAAACCACAATGAGATATCACATATCACCTCACCCCTGTTAGAATGGCTTTTATTAACACATTTTAATATACACTTTTATATATTCTTAATATATATTCACTTGAATAAAACTCTTCAATATGTTCCTTTTAAAGTCATTTTTATTCAGTAAAATAAATAGTATTGTTCCTTACTTAATTTCAAATTGTGATATATTCATTATACAAAATGATACCTCCACTGACATTTGGATAATGCAATGTAAATTTACTTTTATAGCTCCCAAGTATTACAAAGCCTTTTATCAAGGAGATTAGTATCAAAATCAACATATTATAACAAATTATATCAATAATAAATATTAATTAATATTAAACTAATTACATATGTGTTTTCTTAAGTAACTCCTTTTAATATCAAATCTATTGTTCTTGAAAATGTGGTTTAAAATAGGCCAGGTGAGACGCCGGGTTTATAAACACAACTGGGGGATTTGAAAGACAAAGTCAGATTCTCAAAAACAATCATTTTTGTTACAGATATCCCAACCAATGTGCAACGAACTGAACGTTTTTATCCCTTCAAAATTCACATGTTGAAGCCCTAATCCTAGTGTGATAGTAGTTGCAGGTGGGAGTCTTTGAGAGGTGAGGGTGGAAATTCTCATGAACAGGATTAGAGTCCTTATAACACAAGGCCAGAGAACTGGCTAGCTCTCTTTCTGCCACGTAAGGACCCAGCAAGAAGAGGGCTGGCTCCAAGCCAGGAAGGGGTCCCTCACCAATAACTCAACCCTGCTGGCACCTGATTTCAGACTTCCAGCCTCCAGAACTGTAAGAAATACATATTTGTTGTTAAGCCACCCCATTTGTACTGTTTTGTTACAGCAGCCCAAACTGACTAACACACAAGGATATTACTTATTTTAAAGCTATGTTAGGGTGAATAGTCAACTAATGGCAAAAAAAAAAAAAAAATGTTACAAAGCCACAGGTTAATCTACTCACTGAGAAAGCCTAGAGGTACATGATTGCTCTGGTTAACTATTACCAATATGTCTATACAGGTAACAAACATTACCTTGTATTTGTAGGACACAACATTATTCTCCAAGTGTTTTCATACTTATTTTATCATCCTCTTTTTGTGAATAGCAGCAAGATTACCAGAATATTTTCTATGCCTGTATTACAGATGAAGACATAAAGAAGCAGTGGTAGAACCAGGGAACTTACAATTCCTTGGCAGAGTACTGACTAACCTTATGATAAGACATAGGAGGGAAGCACTTATAATGTAGGTGTTCTCTATTGACAGCTCCCTTGGGTTAAGATAACGCCATTTAAGAAAGGAGATCCTGACCACTCCTTCTGATTCTAAGATGGTACTTACACTGCTCAAACCTTTTCCTGCAGACTTTCATACCTACTATATTTACAACTTCTCTTCATAGACTTGGTTACCAGATTTAACTATGGATGAAGCCCTGAAAATGAAGAGCTTTCTAAACTGAAAACATAAGTTGGTCAGGATAATTGCCCATCTCTGATTGCCAAAAGGATTAAGTTGTAACAACATGCCCCATGTGGAAATGTAAATTCCTCCTCTTTGCTGTGTAACTGGGTAGGTATCTAACAAGTGGGGATTTCCATCCTGTCTGTGTTGAGTCCATGACACAGATACGTAGAAAGCCCAAGGAACTCCCTAACATTGGGAAAAACTATGGAGGCAATGAGGTTTACTTTGTTTACTTTTCACCAGCTTCCTCTTCCTGCTTTTGTGCTCCTTAGAATATTTTTCATGTCACTCAAATACCCACTGCCTTCATGTCTCTTCTGCTTTCACATAATCTCAATAAAGGATCTGTAATTCACTCCTATTAAGAATGACTGAAAACAGCTGAAAATATTACCTTTCTTGAAGGAAGTACATTTCATCATCTCATACAGGTAACTGGTACTCTAATTCTTGACACATGGGAAACTGGTACCTCAACGGCAGGCCAGCATGAAAAGGAACAAAGTCCAAAATCATGCAAGCCATAGGCTTATGTAACTTACATGACCACTATATAAAGGTGGCTGGTGATCAAAATTCCAGTGCCCAACTTGATTCAACTTATAGCTGATATTCAAGAGGAGGAAAAACTGGTGAGTTTCTTGATTTTTTGGTCATAGTAACAACGAGGACAAGATGGTGAGTTTCTAGGTCACAGCAATAGACAAAATCTTGCAGATGAGTCCAGAAGAACACTATGATTCTAGATCGTCAACACGTCAGAGTAAGATTCTAGCCAGAAGTAGATGGCATGAAAAAAGATCCATCTCCTAATTGCAGAGGAGACAAAGGGGGTGAAAGTCAAGTCATAGAGAATATCTAAGAACAGTCCTCCAAAAGGCATGCCAAGATGGAACTAAACATGCAAGGATTTTATTAGGAAAATACCTGTGAAAGATAATAGGGAGGGAGCTGGAAAAGACAGGAGCAGCTCTCAGACCAGACAGGGATGTAATTCTGACCCCAAGCAAAAAAGAGGGGAGGAGAGTTGGGTGGAAGCATTCTAGCCTGCTGAGCAGTTTAAGAATAGTTTGGCAAGGCTGGAGGGGAGCTCCCAATCCAAAGTTGGGCATCAGAGAAATTCCATATCTTGTAAATAGGGCCTGCTTAGTGTCCCTGTCATACTCATTGGCTGGGAGTTGCCTAAACAAGTACAGCCTCAGTTCAAGGGCAGAAAGCAATGAGTAGCTTAAGTCCACTGGTCAAATATGCCTCCTGTAGTTGGAGATCTGCACATTCTCACAACCACCAGAAGGGACCAGCCCAGTAGAATTTACCAAAGGCTTAGTGGGGTGACATGTGCAGAGCTTACACCAGATACCACTGTTACCAGAGCAAGACTCATTCCCGATCCTGCTGCTGGCCAGTGTACACCTTCCCCCTTGCTGTGGATTGGCTCAGAGATTGGGGGCAGGAAGTCAGCAGACTGAAATTGCTCTGTGAGTAGGTGAACAAGTGCCTCTGTGTGAAGACACAACTGACAATTAGTGATCCTCCTCTCCCAACCTTATGTAAATTGAAGAGAGGCTCTGAACTATGAATTTCGGGTCCAGAGCCTTCAAAACTGAAAATTATAACTTTTTGAAGATAATCACAGATTGTTATCTAAATTTCACTGTGTCGTGTCATTTGCATCCACTTAGGTAACACTTCTGTCAGTGTTTTATGTTGTTCCCCCAGCCTCTTCTCAGACTTCCTCCTTCAGTGCATTAAATAAACAGATAATAGTGGTGATGACATGTTCTGTTCATTTTCCAGACTGTTGATCTGCTGCAAATAGCTCGCCAATGCCAGCGTGTCTTAGTCTGTTTGTTGCTACAAGGAATACCTGAGGCTAGGTAATTTATAAGGAAAAGAGGTTTATTTGGCTCACAGTTCTGCAGGCTGTACAAGAAGCCATGGTGCTGGCATCTGCCTCTGCTGAGGTCCTCTGGCTGCTTACGCTCAAGGTGGAAGGTGAAAGGGAGCCAATGTGTGCAGAGATCACATAGTGGGAGAGGAGGCAATAGGGAGAGGAAGAGATGTCAGGCTCTTTTTAACAACGAGTTCTCATGGGAACCAAGAGTGAGAACTTACTCACTTTTGCTGGACTGTCACCAAGCCATTCATGAGGGATCTACCCCCATGATCCAAACACCTCACATCAGACCCCACCTGTAACACTGAGGATTAGTTTTAATATAGTCACATTTGTCTATTTTGTGTTTTTTGCTTATATTTTTGTTTTGTTTTGTTTCATTAGAGACAAGGTCTTGCTATGTTGCCCAGGCTAGCCTCCAACTCCTGGGCTCAAGCGATCCTCCTGCCTCAGCCTCCTGAGTAGCGGAGATTACAGGCACAGGCCATCTCCACCCCACCTCCCGGCTATCATTATTTCCTAGACTATTGAAATAGGCCCCTAACTGGCCAGCTACACTTTAGCCTCCCTGTCACAGTCCATCCTATATACCACTGCTGGTTTCATCTTCCTAAAGTAAGTCTCTGAACACATTATTCTTGCTCAGAATTCTTCCCTGATTCTTCTTCCCTTCCCTCTCCCATTTAAATCACATGCAATGAGCCTCCCAATATGGCTCACCCACTTTTCCAGTCTTACTCATAACTATGTTCCAGACAAACTATATGATTTACAGTTTTCTCCATGAATAAACCCATCTTTATGAATATATTTATGGTTATCTCTCTGCCTGGAATCCAGGCATTTTTCCAACCCATCTTAAATCTAGATTCTTTCTTCCTGGGCCAGGCTTTGTACTTGTTCCCCTGGGGTATGCTGAGATCTAATTCTGCTTATGAGTCTAACAGCAACAAAGGGTGGATGGGGTAGATCTTGAGGAAAATAGCCATCCTTTTGCAAGGCAATTGCCACAGGTGACGCTATTACAGGATTTTGCAGCATCCTCAGACATGGGATGGTGAGCTCAAAGTGATTCAAAGGTTCAAGCTTCTCAGCTTCACTGAAGACTTGATGAGACAGGGTATTCAGCCCATGCTGTAATTCTGAAACCTACAAAATTAAAATTTGTTCTGATTTTCAGTAAGGTTGGGCCTGAAGCTGAAAGAAGGAAGAGACACTTTTAGGCCAACCACAGGAGCATTCTCGCTCTCTGGCATAACTTGAGCTGAGAGTCTGAAGACCGAAGCCTGTCATTGTCTTTCTTACGTGCTTCAGTGTGCTCAGAAGTAACCATCCTCCCCTTGATCTTGTGGTCATCAGGACCCCGTCCTCATACAGGTAAGCACAGCAACCACAGTTCCCCCAGGGGACTTGCTTCAGTAAATACTTTCTCACAATCAAATGTAACCACAATAACATCATTAACTGTGAGGCCACTGCTTGCATGGGTTACTGCATCTCAATTCACAATTTCTAAGGAGCTCAGCACTGTGTTCGAGTCCAAAGACATGATCAAACCAATCCCAATATCTCATTTTTGGGTGTCCATTTCTCTGGACCATTCCTGACACCAACTTCTGTATTAGTCAAGATCTTGTTAGGAAAGAGAAATGTTACCAGTTATTTTAGCATAGAGAGTATAATATTTAAAAATCTTAATGAAGTATCAGAGTCTAAAAGGTAAAAACAGACCAGAGTATTACAGAAGTAATAACTACAGAAGTAGCTACCTCTCCTAGGCCTGAAGAGACCAAAGAAACAGGTTTAAAATATTAAAATAGAGGCTTAGAAGAAATTTGCAGAGCTGGGATCTCATTTCTGAAGAGAGTACCAGGTTGCTGGTGCTGATATCTCTGAGGTCACATGAAGAAACTGGCTCTACAAGTTTTGGAATAACTGAAATTGGAACTAGGTATAGCAAGAGCATGGCTGCCAAGTTGCCAAGATGAAGACATTTTGCTGCAAAAATGCTAATAGGAGCAGGAAGCAACCAAGAAGGAGTAAGTTACTCCTTTTCCACACTTTGAGAGTCTCCCAGATAACAAGCAAACCAGAAAAGGAGAATGAAGTTTTCAGAGATCCAGCCCCAGCATCACAAAGCAGCACATGAAAGAACAGGCTTGAAGTTGAGAGAAAATAACTTAATCAGGGAGCATTCTGTAAACCCACCTCAAATGCCACCTCCTCCACAAAGGCTTTCTTAATTTATCCCATATAGATATGTTTTCTCTCTCCTTTGAATCACTATAGCAACTTAAATTCCCATTGGTGTCACTTATATTGTGGCCAGACTTTAGTTATGCCAGTACTTGACTTAATCTCTCCACTCTCCACTGTCATCCTTCTCCGTACATGGACACACACATTAGAAAATCAGTGAATGCTGCTGGAACTACGCTTCATTTATGTCCCTATTTCCCACTACCTCTCAAAAACTAGGTTTGAATTTGTTCATTGGTGAATGCCCAGTGCCCAGAAATGGACCTAGTACATAGCAGGGTGTGTGTGTGTGTGTGTGTGTGTGTGTGTGTGTGTGTGTACGTGTTCATGTAAAATGAATGACTAAATGAGTTACTGAATGAATTTAACTGAATTGAATGTCAGTGCAAGAGAAATCAGACTTGGGCGACACTAGGGGACTGTGAATATGAGAATGCCTTGGTAGACAGTATGTCATTTGAGGAAACAAAAGAAAATATCTTGTGTCTAGAGTGATTAACCTAACCTCAAACTCAGAAAACTTCTCAGCATGTAATTCGCTGCCTTCCTTCACTCCTCCCCTTGACCATGTCAAGAGGAAGATGTATTCCAAAATCCCACGGATTTAAGTGTATCCAAAACCTGAGGCTAGCTTCCCATGACACAAAAAATGTAGAGAATGTGTTTTGCAGCCAGTACTAATGATTAAAAAAATACATTTGGCATAGATTTGCCTGAGGAGGTAAACATAGCACATTATATTTAAAACAAAGAAAGAATGGCTCTAAGCATTCCTGTGGAAAGAAATAAAGTCTGTTCCAAATCCCAGGATACCAGAGAGTCTAAAATCTCCTTGCAGATGAATTTAATCACTATTCTGTGTTATTATTAAAAAAAAACCACACACTTAGAGACCATCAGCTAGACTGTGGAGTAGGAGTTTTCAGTGTTCATTTCCTCATGGCAACATAAATTGTAACAACCATCCACACGTGAAAAATATTAATACTTTTACGAGAGCTAAGGAATCCAAATGAGAAATTACAGCGCTGGGTAGAGCACAGCAATAAGAAAAGACACATTGAAAAAGGTAGGAAGGACATTTTCACATCACCCATATCACCTCTCCCCCGAGTCTAGGCAGCAAAACGTGGAGAGAGATATCCTCCACAAGGGGAAAGAACAAGAAAGGAAGAACCAAATTTGCCAAGAAACCCAACAACAAGCCCGCCCCAAGGAAACCCAAGGCCAAAACAAGCCCCAAAAAACCAAGGTCCAAGCCCAACAAAATCTCATGCTGGACCTAGTGGCCCCAAGCAGCAGGCTGATCTCTACAGACCCAGATTTCCAGGCACACCTGAGGTTCCAGGCTAGCACCCATGCCCTAGACACAAGGCCAGCCACTGAGGACGCAGGTTCCAGGCCCACTTCAGCACCACGTCAGCCACCAGAGACCAAGCTCCAGGTCTGCCCCTAGGATTCCAGGCAGCAAGCCCACGCCACGGACACAGATGCCAGACTGGCCACCATGGACACAGAAACAGGTATATCTCCGTGGGCACAGGCCCCAGGCTCACACCAGAAGCAGGCCAGCCTCTGTGTACTTAGGCTTAAAAACTGCCCCAGTGTCAGATCAGTTTCTGTGGACACAGCTTCAGGTCCATCACAATGGACACAGTCACCAGACCTGCATTTAAAATTATCCAGTCAAAGGAAAAAAGAGAAAAAAGAATGAAAAACAGTGAAGAAAGCCTATAGGACTGATGAAACACCATCAAGTGAACCTATATATGCATTATGGGAGTCCCACGAGGAACAAAGAAATAGAAAGAGGTAGAAAGTTTATATAAAGAAATAATGACATGCAACACATCTAATAAAGGACTGCTAACTAGAATCTATATAGAACTCAAGACAATCAGCAAGAAAAAGTCAAACAACCCTATCAAAAACTGGGCAAAGGACAGGAACAGAAGCTTTTCAAAAGAAGATAGACTAATGGCCAA
>NW_012151507.1:4366326-4399288 GCF_000956105.1 Propithecus coquereli
AAAGAAAAGAAAAGACATACAAATGGCCATATGAAAAAGTGTTCAACATCACTAATCACAGGGAAAGGCAAATCAAAACCACAATGAGATATTACCTCACACACATTAGCCTGGCTATTTCCAAAAAGATAAAAGATTGTAAGTTTTGGTGAGGATGTGGATAAAAAGGGGACCCTGGTATACTTTCAGAGGAAATGTAAATTAATATAGCCACTATGGAAAACTAAATGGAGGTTCCTCAAAAAATTGAAATAGAACTACCATATGATCCAGCATCTCTACTTCTAGGTATGCAGCCAAAGGAAATGAAATAGGTAGATCCAAGAAATATCTGCGCTCCCATGTTCATTGCAGCATTATTCACAATGACCAAGATATAAAATCAACCAAAGTGTTCATCACCAAATAAATGAATAGAGAAGATGTACTATATATCTGCAATGGAATATTATTCAGCCTTAAAAGTGAGGCAAATCCTGTCATTTACAACAATATGGATGAACCTGAAGGGTATGATGCTACGTGAAATCGACCCAGGCACAGAAAGACATACACTGCCCATTCTCACGTATACGCAGCATCTAAAAAAGGCAAACTCACAGAAGCAGAGACTAGTGGGGTGGTTGCCAGGATATTGATGGTGGGGGAAATAGGACGATGTTGGACAAAAGGGACAAAGTTTCAGTCACGCAGGGTGAGTAACTTCTGGAGATGTAATGCTCACCATGGTGACCATAGTTAAAATACTATATTGTATTTTACATATACTTCAAATTTGCTACGACAATAGATCTTCAATGTTCTCACCACCAAAAATAATGGTAACCGTGGGAAGTGATGGCTATGAATACGTTAAATAGCTTGATTGTTGTCATTTCACGATGCACACGTGTATTTGAACATTGTGCTGTGCACCTTGAATATACACAGGTTTTATTTGTCATACATCCCGCCACCTGCCATGCGCTCTGCACCATGCCCAACCCCCATGTGCTGTCTCAGGTGTGTACCTTTGTTTCCCTCGTCCCCGGGGCTAACAACACTTTTCCCCATCGCTAACCACACATTTTTCTTTATTCTTCAAGTCCTCACTCAAACATTAATGCAACTGCAAATCTTTCTCCAAGTAGAGTAAATTTCTCACACTTCTGGGTTTGAATAGCCCTTTTTAAGCCTTCGTTACCGTGTGAATCATGGTCACAACTGCATCATAGTTAGCAACATGTGTGTCTTCCTCCCATCTATATGGCCTGATGCAGTGCCTGCCGCCTAATAAATCTTTCGTGTATGATCATTCCTTTTTCCCTTCTTTTCCTTCCCTTGAGGGGGGGATCACAGTTTCACAGCCCCACCACATGTCAGGTGTGCGGCTGTGTCAGGTTTTCATCAGCGAAATGAAAACAAGAATACTTGCTTCATAGGGTCCTTATGAAAATATTAATAAATGAGATAATGTATCTAAAGTACTTAGCGTAGCGCCCGGCACCCAGTGAGTGCACAGTCTGTAGTGGTTATTATTGGTCATATTTTCCCCCATCATTTCCTGACGGCGAAGCACGGTGTGAAACATTTCACATGCCATGGTCCGAGTGCTCTGTCCTCGTTTGTTGCTACTGTATCTCCAATGCTGCAGACAGTGCCTGGCACACAGTAACTGCTCAATTATTTTTTGTTGAACAACCCTGTGAAAGTTCCATATTTTCTAAAGTAAGAATATCTTTTCTATACTTTCTAAAGTACACATGTATTCTCGCTATTCCCATTTGATAGGATATCGGAAAAATTACAGCAGCAAGTGATTTTTGCTGGTTTAGCAAATCTGAACACAGTTTCTTCATTAGTACATTGAAGATAATGATAATAACACCTGTCTTACAAGGTTATTGAAACATAATAAATGGAAAGTGCTTTCTAAATATCTGTCAGTATTCTATAGACGTTCCATGATCTCCATATGATCTGAATCCTTTTCTTGGAATGGCTGGTGTGAACCACGGGGTGCCGCCGGCCGCAGCGGTCTGAGCTGCACGAGAACAGCATGGGACTGTGAGTACAAGGAGACCTGGGAAGTCATCAGGAGGTGGAATCCCAGCCCGAGGGGAGGCGGAGGAGCTCTGGGAATAACCACCCTTCTCCTGGGTCCTCCACAGTGCCCAGCGGGTATGTTTACATCAGCTTAATTTCATATCACCCTTTGGCCCCCCAACTTGGTAAGTTGGAGGCATTTGTGGTGACAGCAGCAGCTTCTTGCACTCGGGGTGGTAGGTGCAGCGCTGTGACCTCTCTGGTTCTGAGACAGCCCCCTGGTTTCTGCCCCTTCAGCCTTCTGTCTTTTGCAAGCACCCAATTCCCTGTATTATAGCTCTTTCTTCAACTAATACACTGTTTTCTAGCGCCTACACTAAATGATGATTAATACCCATAGAAATCATAACATAAAATCTTAATAATGGAAGGACCTTCTTTGAGGTATCAAGCCTATAATGAGTCAGCAAGTCCCCCAATATCTAATTCCTAAATATCTCTTAAATCTTATCTCTATTCTCCATTCCTCTGATGCTGCTCTAATTCAGGTCCTCAGCGTCTCCCCTAATGCTGCTCTAGTTCAGGTCCTCAGCGTCTGTGGCCTAGACCATTGAAATAATGACCTGGGTTTTGGTCTCCTTGATTATAGTTACCGTCCACTCCAGCCTCCAGGTGAATCCGATCTTGACTGATCTTGTCACCTCCTTGCTCAAAATTCTTGAAGCGATCACCATAACTTAGAGGATGGTATCCAAACGCATGAGTGTGGCACTTCAATATCCTTCATAGTCTGTGTCCTGCACATTCAACTCATCTCCTGCTATTCTCATCACCTCACGGTTCAGCAATGCTGAGCCAAGGTAGCTCACTCTGTCATGTTCTCTTACTTTTCTGTGAGTTTGTACATATTTTTCTCTCTGCCAGTTGTGTATTCTTTGCCCCTTATCTATTTGACAAATATCTATTCTTCCTTCAAGACTCAGCTCTCTTCTCACACTCCTTAAAGCCTCTCTTATTCTTCTTCCAGATGGACCTAGATGTTCCTTCCTGAGTACTGGCACTACACCGAGTCACACTCCCACTCTGACGCGTATCATCTCTCCCTCCACTAGACTGCATGTTTCTAGAGAGAAAGCACTGTGTCTTCTCCTCTTTGAACCTCCCGGAAAACTATGGCTAATATAATGCTTAACATATGGTAGGCACTCAGTAAATTACAAGGAATAGTGGAAGGAAGGGAAGGAGGGAAATAGAAGGAGGAAGGGCCAGTATAGAAGTGGGAGGGAAGCAGAGATAAGATTCGGTGACTTCACAATTCTGTCTTTGATGCCTTGAGTTGTAAATAAATAAATAAAACAATTCTGTCTTTGAGTTCACCGGTTTTACAAATTCATCACCTACAAGAGTTAGCTCAGCTCCTCAAATCAGGCCCTCCTAAGTTTCCAGCAAATCGAGTCATTTTTCACTGTTGGCACAATACAACCTTTCATTACAGTCCAGGTGCGTAGCCTTTGTTTATATATTCTATATTTCCAAAGCAAAAATAAGTTTAAAATATTGTTCCCTTAATCTCCCAAGAGTTTCACCTTACAGCTCCAGTGACCACATCAGTCACTGCTTCATTTCTTGGAACCAGGACCAGGGACCTCAATCTTGCCCTTCCCCCATCCTTTCTTTCTTTGCTCCACCCCTTCCTCTCTGACCCATCCCACACTCAGTCCTTCTCTTCTAGGTTTCACCAGGGCTCTATACCATAAAAAATACAAGGAAAAAGGAATTTTTACTTTAAGAATAATAACTCCTCCCCCTTCCCAATTTTTACATCAAAAGACATTGTTAAAAGCCATTCTTATCCACATTTACAGAACTTCTGGTTCTCTGGGGAAAGAAAGGTGGTTGATTAAGAGGTAAGCCCCTTAGAGCATTCAAAATGAGTAGGAGTGATTTGGTGTAGAGGATTTCATACAGAAGGCTTGATTTCTACTTCTGAACTTTTTATTTGTTAGCTCTGAGACCTTGAAGAAGTAATTTCTAATCTTGAGCTGCCAAAGCTTCATTTGCAATTGAGAGCATTGGATTGATGACCTTCAAGGTCCTTCCTGCTCTAGCATTCACTGACTCTGCTATTTAATTTTTTTTTTTTTTTTTTGAGACAGAGTCTAACTCTGTTGCCCAGGCTAGAGTGCCATAGCATCAACCTAGCTCACAGCAACCTCAAACTCCTGGGCTCAAGCGATCCTTCTGTCTCAGCCTCCCAAGTAGCTGGGACTACGGGCATGCGCCACCATGCCCGGCTAATGTTTTCTATACATATTTTTAGTTGTCCAGCTAATTTCTTTCTATTTTTAGTAGAGACGGGGTCTCACTCTTGCTCAGGCTGGTCTCGAACTCCTGAGCTCAAACAATCTACCCACCTCAGCCTCCCAGAGTGCTAGGATTACAGGTGTGAGCCACCACGCCCGGCCAACTCTGCTATTTTTGACATATTGAATAATCAGGAGAACCAGCCAATTTTAGTATCTTATCACAACAAAAATACTAAAAATAATGAGGTGAAATCTTAATGTACATCTATGTCTTCTCGTGTTAAGGTGAGGAGCCTCATACATAAACCTTGGCTGCTAATTTCTACTGAGAAACCCTAAGTGTTAAAGCACACTCTTCTGAAGAAGTTCTTTCCAGCTCATCAAGCATTGTCACCTGCATGGTGGAGTCCATCTCTCCAGGCTGTAAAGGGTGCTAATGTCAATAATTAGCCAAAACACACCACTGCTTCCCCATGTGATTGAAAGGATTCTATTCTTCACTGCTCTTAAATCTCAGGAACATGGTTGAAAAAAAAGACAAAAAAAATCTGGACTAAGGTCAGAATTCCTGAGTTTTTGTCTCAGTTCTTAGGTTTTCTAGACATATAGATTTTAGGCAAGTCACTTTTTTCTTTCTAGACCTCAAATGTTCGTTGGTCAAATTCAGAGGTTGTAAATTAGGTTATCTCTAATGCACCTTCCAATTCTAACATGATATGATTCTATAACTTATATCTATTGGGCAGACATAAATTATTATAGATGATGATTGTATGTGTTGTGTGTGTGGTTGTTAAATAGTCTATCAGCTCTAAATCCAGAAAGCAAAATGACTGTCTTGCTCATTTGGGCTCATTGTTGTAGAAATAATATAATCAAAAAATATTAATATTCATTATAAACACAATTTTTATATTTCAAAAGCAAGGTTTGGAGAAACTTCTAACCTTTCTATCCTGAATTTTCCAGCCATTGTGATTAATTATAATGATACACATTGGCTTTAAGACATTATATCCACATCATTCATCTTGTAACCATATTCTGTCCTGGTCTCAGTTAATGCCCAAAGTGCAATAAAAGGTTACTGCAATAGAAATATCAGTACTAAATTAGAACACATTTGTATTCATATCAAAGCTTTTTTTTCCTCTAAAATTTTGATTCTGTATTATATGACATTATTATATGTCAAAAGTATTATATGACATAAAAGGTAATCAATTTCTGTTTTTCATTAGTGAGTAATCAAGAGTTTTTTTTAAGAATTTAATGTTTCTTATTTATATTTGCTCAGAGAAATGTGACCAGCTTAGACTAAATCATGAAATGGCTCTCTACCATCTCATTAGTAATGATTAAATGCTCCTTGAGCACCTATTCTGGCAGAGTTTTTTGTGCTAGGCACTGGGATGACAAATATGTGACATAATCATCGTACATAAATGGCTTCGACTCCATTTGATGAAGCAAGCCATAATGTAAGTCCACAACCCTTTGATAGCAAATGGGCAAAAACTCGTTTGATAGCAAAACCTGTCTTGAAGTCATAAGGTCAAAAAAAGTGAATTGGATTGACATGAAGCTAAACCTCACTCGGTGTTGCACTGCAGAAATTTTATTGCATTTGATGACAGGTTGCTGCCCCAGATCTCACTAGGAGTGTTATGGAACAAAATTTAAAAATGTACACATTCCATTTATTGTTTTGGGACTTTGTGATAAAGGCCATTCTCACTGGAGATTAAGTATTATCTCATTGTGGTTTTGATTTGCATTTCCCTGATGATTAGAAATGTTGAGCATTTTTTCATATGTTTTCTCGGCCATTAGTCTGTCTTCTTTTGAAAAGTTTCTGTTCATGTCCTTTGCCCACTTTTTGATGGGGTTGTTTGATTTTTTCTTGCTGATTCTCCTAAGTTCTAAGTAGATTCTCGTTATCAGCCCTTTATCAGATTTGTAGCATGCGAAATTTTCTCCCATTCTGTAGGTTTTCTGTTTGCTCTTGTGACAGTTTCTCACTGTGAAGAAGCTTTTTAATTTGATCAGGTCCCAGTTATTTATTTTTGTTGTTGCTACCACATGTACTCACCAGCAAATTGGTTTCACTGATCAACACCTAAGTACACATATAAGAATAACATTTATCGGGCGTCGGGCAGATGGGAGGGGGGAGGAGGGGATGGGTATATACATACATAATGAGTGCAATGTGCACCATCCAGGGGATGGACACTCTTGAAGCTCTAACTGGGGGTGGGGAGGGGGGAAAGGGCAACATACGTAACCTAAACATCTGTACCCCCATACTATGCTGAAATAAAAAAAAAATAGAAAAAAAATGTACACATTCCAAAATACATCTGTCTCTAAGAGTTTTGGGGTTTTTTGTTTGTTTGCTTGTTTGTTTTGCTTTGTTTTGTTTTTGAGACAGAGTCTCGCTCTGTTGCCCCAGCTGGAGTGCCATGGCATCATCATAGCTCACTGCAACCTCAAACTTCTGGGCTCAAGCAATCCTCCTGCCTCAGCCTCCCAAGCAGCTAGGACTACAGGCGTGAGCCACCACACCCGGCTAATTTTTCTATTTTTTGTAGAGACAGGGTCTCACTCTTGCTCAGGCTGATCTCAAACTCAAACTCCTGAGCTCAAGCGATCCACCCACCCTAAGAGTTTTAAATAAGAGATTATAGAACAAGATAGCCCTTGGTGACTTTCAACTCAATGGACAAGTGCCTTGAGCTTTCAGGAGAGGGTGAACTGAAATCTTAGCAGTTCAAGGGAAACTTACAGGGAGAATACTTAGCTAAGCCTTGAAGGATGTCCTCAAACAAGCAAATCAGAGCAGCCCTATGTAACACAACTCCAAAGACTGCCATTCCCATTATAGTCTGTGAATAGCATCCCATAACCTTATGTGGTCACTGGCAGTGAGCCAGTGCCAAGTAGGAGAGATCAGCAAGCCATGAAAGGCACAGAAAAGGGAATGAACATGGTGTATCCAGGGAGGGATCATGAGTTAACCAGTACAGCCAGATCAGAAAGTTTATTTAAAGAAGCAATAAGCAACAGACCAATAAGATATAAAGTTGGACTCTGGGTTATTCACAAGGGGGAATGTCTCTCTTCCATAATATCATGTATATAAGCAAAATTCTACTCAAAGGCCAAGTGGGGATGTGAACACAGACAAATACTCAAAACTTTAACCCGGACAGTTTCCTTCTTTGCTAAGAAAAGTTGTTTGGCACAAGGTACAATCAGAGAGGGATTTTTGAAAGATGTGTTACATAAGCTTTCATCCTGCAAGCCTCTGTTAGGCAGAAGTGTTTTGAAAGACAGAAACCTGATAATTCTGAACTTTTCACTATATACTTTTTCTGAGAAATAAGAAACCAAATAGGGCTTAATGCTAGCAGGCTGAATATAAGCATGTTTTAAGTTCCATCCACTCCTGTATATGGCCCCTTGTCCTCAAAAGATTTGATTGCTGCTGTAATGAAAAATGGCTTAACAAACAGTAAGTTAGTATCATTTTGACTGCAAAAGGGGAAAGCAATGGAACCAGGATGATCCTAACTTTTACCCCACTCATTCATGATTTATTTAATCAACAAATACACACTAAGTACATCACGTGCAGGGTACTACGTTAGGCACAGCTGCAGATGAGAGGCCAGCCAGCATTTTAAAAGCAGAGAGAAAACAAGTATTAGAATTAGCTGTAAGCGAATATGTGATTAGGGCAATAAAGACAATGGGAGCTTGGTGAATGAAGAGATGATTTGCTGGTGGGGGAGAGGGAAATAAGGAAAGACATGATGTAGGAGGCAACTTTTGAACTGGATCCCGAAGGTATACTTAGACAAGCAGAAATGGGACTGATAAGCAGAGATGGAATAGGAAAGATGAAGGCAGACTGTCAAAGACGCATGCACAACATTCTGGAGTTAGCCTCTGACCATGCCCTCAGGTTACTTATGTTCTAGGAAGCACAGAAGATGAGAGATGAACGCAGTTATAATCCAGGACAGATGGTGATAATGTGCCCACAGCCACTTAGATCTCTGGTTCGAGGGCAAGTTCTCTCAGCCAGAGGCAGAGTCTGAGCTGAATTTTTTCCTTAGTGGCTCAAACCACACCTCATGTAGAAATCATGACAATGCATGCTCTCTGGAGCAATCGTCTGTTGTTATATAATACGTCTATTTTCCTTTGTTTGGAGAACAACCTTTTAGGGAAAATTCCAAGAAACCGTAGCATGCGTACTCTCGTCTCCTCATATTATGATTGGCTGGGGTAAAGGGCCACAGAGCAGAGATTTCTTCAAATGGAAATATTCCAAGGCCTTATCTGTGTTTCCCAGAGCATTCTGTAACCAGTCTCCAGCCCACAGCTCAGCCCTCCCTCATTTCAGTAAGCAAATGAGAAACCTCCTTCCCGCCTCTGCTCACAAACATCAGCAAAAGGCACCGGCTAAGGGTGAATGGGAAAGACTCAAACCTGACAACCTGCCAGGCATGCGCCTTTACCCTTTTGCTGACAGCCTCAAAAATTTCAGAGTGAGACTAAAAGAAGTTAAACTCTCTGAGCTTAGATATTTATGAGAAATACCACAACCATGAATAGAGGAAGATCGTATTTTCAACTTGAAGAGAAACACCAAGGCCTCAGGCAGCTCCCCACCCCACCAAGACACAGCGCTCTCAATTTTCTAAAACCTTTTGTCTCCGTCTTCCAGAGGTCAGCTGGAGTGGGAGGGAGATAAACATCCTGAATCCAGCAGAACATGACATTCCATCCTCTCCTCCCTTGCACAAGAGTCCCTTCAGGACCTAGGGAAGCAGAGGCTGCCAGCTTTTAAATGCATTTTCAAGGCAGCACATTGTTTGCGCTTTTATCCTGCCCTTGCAACAGAGAGGAAATGTTTATTTTCAATGTAGCCTTTGACCGCTTCTCAAAAAGAAGCCATTTTCAATTACACATCGGCTTTAAAATAAACTACCAAGATATAACGCATGTTCTAAGGCCTCTGGTTTCCTGTGTTTCTTTGGCGAGGACTGAATACCACTAACTGGTGAGTTAAAGAACTCTTCAAGCACAGAATTCATTTACAGCAAGCAGTGGTTCTCAAAGTGTGGTTCCTGGACCAGCAGCGTCAGTATCACCTGGAACTTGTCAGAAACACAAATTCCCGGGTCCCACTCCAGACACACTGAATCAGAAATTCTGGGGTTGGGGACCAGGAATATATGACCTAAGGAGCCCTCCAGGTGATTTTGATTATGCGCAAGTTGGGACACCACTTCAATACAGGGCTCTGTTGCTGATGAAGAGTCTGCTAAACTCCATATAGCGATTGAACAGGCTAGAAGTCACAGCCTCCTTTAGACTGTCTTGTGATTTTTAACACGAGTCTAAGATCGGAACCACTGGTGGTACAGGAAAAAGCAAGAAAACTCTTAAGCGACTGTGAAGACAGAGCTAATACGAGGGGTAATTAGAGTAAGAGGTGTCCTTGGACCACCTCGAGCACATACACAGTTTGTTGCGTACAGGATCTTTCCAAATGAAGTCTCACCCAATCCATTAAGGCAATCACACGAACAGTCCTCTGTTCAATCTGGGGACTACAAACGAAGAGTAATCTAGAAGCTTAAAGAGAGATACTTGGGAAGAACAAAAAAAACGACATTTTGAATAAAGGTCTCTATGTTTCTGGAACATGTTTCAGGGTGCGGGAGTCTCCTTCCCTCTCAGACCCAATACTGCAGGAATGTTCCCCCCAGCCAAGACTCTGGTGTAAGTGTGGCTAAAGGGAAGTGCTGATCCCTTCAGTCTTAGAATATTTGGGCCAACTGGAAACTTCTTTGGTAAATTTCACTTGTTGATATCTTATTCAATCATATGGATAACATTAATTTTCATTAAACTGCATTTGATGGAATGCTACTTACAACCTTTGTGCAGTTGGCCCTGTGGAGTAAGTACACATAAGTGTGGCTCTTCCCACCATCTTCACCCACTATGCAAAGGTGAGAACAAGGGGTCATTGAGGAGTGACAAAGGGCCAGGCAGCACGCTAACTCACGGGGCACTTCGTCCTTCTGTTGGGTACTTAGCCTGCTCATCTGTGAAATCTATGTTCGTGTGTACATAAATGTGTACCTGTGAGCATGAGTGTACCCGTGATTCAATCTAGAACTGGCATAAGAACTATGCCAGGCAAAGCAACAAAAAAATGAAAAAAGAAAATCCTTTTTACCAGTTCATTGTCAATGATAATCACTGATATTCAATCAGATTTGTAGCAAGTCTCACAGTTAAGAGACTACTCATCAGACACAAAAGAAATTATATTTTCAATGTTCAACCTTGTCTCTAAAATCCTAGCATAAATTAACATATTAAGTAAAATAGTAACTATGGCACTGTGATCATAGGAACTCATTAATGTTGATTCTCTTCCCTAATGTTTGTGTATTGTTTCACATCTGAGTCTTTTACAAACATATGTTCATTAGTCTTTATGGCATTTCCTCTATTAACATCACCCTGCCCTATTTTATGACAAGGAAACAGAAACTTTGAGGTAATATAGGGATCAAAAGCAAAGCCAAGCCTCTTGCTCCACAATCTAGTGTTCTTTCCAAGAGCTATTTGACTATTATTTTTTCTAAATAGCACATGAGGGCATTGAGAACCAAAAGGATATATTCATGTCACCACTTACGCAATACTCTTCATATATGAAGTAGGTATTACTCTTCATAAATATTATTAAAAACATTGTACCTATTTTATTTTATATATATGTATATCTAACATATATACACCTACATCAGTACATGTATGTATATATAAAAATGGGTGCAATGTATATATGTATGTATTGTATATACATACTCTATATGTATACAAAATGGGCACAATAAATTTAATCATATCTATGAAAGAGTACTACCCACTTCATATATGAAGAATATTATGTGTGTGTGTGTATATATGTGCGCGTGTGTGTGTGTGTGTGTGTGTGTGTGTGTGTATATATATATAAAATACACAATAAAAATTTGATCAAGGTTATAAAGGAGACGTGAAGAGGGTAGTATAGAGAGCAGAGAAATTTGTCCTGGGCATCTGAAGAAAGGATTCCCAGAGTAGGTGCCATCCGATCTAGACTATGAAGAATATGCAAAAGACAAAAAAGAATATTCTAAGCACAAGGAACAGATTCTGCAAAGACATGATGAAACAAGGTCAGTGATAAGATACAGGGTGTGAAAGGCAAGTGGTAGAAAATAAGGATGAACAGGAAGCCTGGGCCAGATGATAATCTTACATGTCATGATGAAAAGTTTGTCATTTGTGATGTCTGCCGCAGAGAACCAAGAGAGGAAGAGGTTGATTATATGACTCGAATTTTTTAGGAAGAGAGCTCTGGAGATAGTGTGGAGGACGGACTAGTGTCTACCTGCGTGAGCGGGGTAAACAGAAAGGTAGAATCAAGGAAGACACTGCTATTTCCATTGGGAAACTGAGTGGATTGTAAATCTTCCATCTGAACTAAGTAATCTCAAAGGACTGAAGTCTAGAGCAGAAAATAATAGTGACAAATTAGGATGAGCTAAATTTGCAATACTTGCGAAGATGTCACAAAGGAAGTTGTAAATACAGATCTGGAGGACAGAAGAGAGAGATTTCAGATTAGTATGAGTAAAAATAATCAATAGACCCGCAGACATCGATGGAGTCGGCCAGGGAGAGGGTGTGGAACCAAAAGAAAATAAGAAGAGAATCCCAGTTGGGAAAGGAAAAGAAGGGAACTGAAAAGGAATAATTAGAAAAGTAGAAGAGGAAATCAAGAGAGAGTAGTGTGCTGGAATGTAGGGAAAGGAGTTTCAAGGAGTTAGTAAACCCAATGAATGGACCATTAACATGAAAATTCCAAAATCTGTTTGGAAGAATTCATGAGGAAGAAGAGACAGGATAAAAATGGCAAAGGATATAAACAAAACATTGCCACAGGAGGAAAAAAAATGAACCATAAACATATCTTTGAAATTTCAATCTCAATTATAATAAAAAATGTAAATTCAAATAATAGAATGTTATTTCTACCTATAAGATTAGGAAAAAAGATTTAATACAAAGTAAGCAATGTTGGCAGGTTGTAGCAAAAAGTGATCTTTCTCAAATGGTGACAAGTAAAAGTGAGTCAAGTGTAGGAGAAGGGGAAGGGACAATGGTCCCTTCCGAGAGACCCCTGTCCACAAAGTTCTGGAGAGAAGAGAAAGCATGGCACATTCGAAGAAATGGAGAAAATTTCTAATGGTTTCAAATAGAGTTGAGACTGGAGAGGAAAACAGGGCCTCTAGTGGTGACGGAGAGTCTCATCCCAAAGACTCAGTGAGAATCTCGGCCTGCCTTCCTGGGCAGCTACATGGATCAAAAGGCAGACCCTTGGACCTTGTTCTGTGTCTACCAGTCTCTGTAAAGACATAAACCACAACTTGGTAATATTATACTTCGATAATCAACAAAAGTATATCCGGATGCAGTATCATGGCTTTTAGTAAAAAGTACCTGAAGGCAAAATGAATATTGAGGAAAAAAAAAAATTTAAGCCACAAGAAAATCATAGCTGAAATTCCTATGCATATATTTAAAATTTACATCTTACATTGAACTGCAGCGACCTGGGCTCATTCAGCTGCCCCCTGCTTAGATTTAATAAGCTATAGTTTCACTGACTACCTTTTCTTTTACTCTAATAAAAGAAGTATAACCAGAGCCTCAATGCCTATGTTTGTTAATCTCTCTCTGAGAAAAGAAAATGTCACCTTCAAGCATCTGGATCGCTAATATGTCACAGATTCATCACTACCTCACCCTGCTAATCTTACTCTGAACTTTGCACCCGTTAAGAGACTGACTCATATTACAGACCTGCCTTCTTAATGCATTAAATTAAAGAAATCCTTAAGCTCTTTTAGGGTTTGGCCCCATACTAAGCATCCGCACCCAGATGCCTTCAGGGAATAGACCAACACCTAAATGAGTAAAGCAGACAGATTGCCTGTTAATCACTCTGTTGACAAATTAAACATAGAGAAATTATTCTTTACTTCCACAGAGAAATTTGCAGGCCCAGACAGCCAAATTTTCTAAACTTTTTAGAGAAGCCTGATGTTTATATTTTTGTCTGTTGTTTTCTGGATTTTTAATGTTTAGCAACTAATTTTTTAAAAAGCTAAAGCTTTTTTAGCTTTGAATGGGCCAGATAAAACTCAATGAGGGCAGTTTTCAGCCTAAGGGCTTCCAGTTGAAGACCTTATCCTTACCTTCCCTAAAAATGATATGTATTGCCGTTTTCCAACCACCATGTTCAAAGTTCAAAGGGAGTTTAAAGATCTCTTAATTCAACCCTTGGTTGACACTTGTGTCCTCTCTACAATATCCAGCTTCCCCTTTAACATCTCTTTGGACACATAATTCATTCATTATCCTCTAGAGCAGCCTTCAGGTAACTGACTATCTTTGGCACTTACCCAGTTGTGACCACCTTGCTAAATTCACAGTGGCAGACACCAGCCCTGTGAGTTAGAAAGAGTCTGTAAGTGCCAGGTTCAAATGCAGGAACCACGGCTACCTGCTCAACAACTAAAAGTGAAGCACTCAATTGATTCCAAGCTAGAGTTTTAATTACTTAATTGAATATTGAAAAAGGAATAATTATTTCCAGGAATATGTCCTATAAAAATTTTTGCATAAATGCACAAAAATGGATGAACAAGGACAACCATTAGTTTCATTTGTAACCATGAAAAACTGGAAACAACTCAAATATCCACCATAATGTAAAATAACGTACGGTAAAATATATGAGATCAACCTATACATACTGACATGGAACTCTTTCTAAAACATATTGTTTAATAAAAAAAAGCAAGTAACAAAATAACACACACAGTATTTTCCCATTTATATAAATGAACATGTATGTATCTCTATGTATGTAAATACTATTTAGACACAGAAGGAAATGTCTGAAAGCCAATTGACATCAGTGGTTTTCTCTGAAGATTGGACTGGGACTGGGAATGGGAGGGAGGGGTAGGGACTGTTACTTTTTTTTTTCTATATACTTCTGTATTGTTTAAATTTTTTAATGAAAATGTTTTCATATGTGACTCATATTTTATTTTCTAAAAGCTTAACTTTTCAAAAAGAGGTGCCAGGCAGCCTAGAAAACACCTACAAGATGCCTTATGGGGGAACCTCGTGAAAACAAGGGAAAATGAAAGATTTTGTTTATGAATTCCAGTCCTAACTGCGACTTATTGTCTTGCTTTCTCAATGGCACTACTTTGTCCTGTGTATCCTATTACCGCTCCCTGTGTTCAGGTGACTGTGTTTGTGCATTATATAACACTATTGATTGTGTTACTGCCAGAGAGGGCTGTGATTAGTGAGTTATGTACTCACTGGCATGCACTTGATCACAACAGTCACGGATAAGCTACCAAAAATTGCATCAAAGCTGTGAGAAAATAGTAAACTCACAATGCTCAGCCTGTGGACAAATATTCTGGGGCCAGAGATTCCCAGAACAATAGCAGGATACTTTGCCTTGTACATGAGAAAGGTAAGAATAATGGATGCATGAAAGTCCCCAGGTAACTTATGTAACTGATGTTTCACAATGGATCACCCAGATCAATGCTGAGGTCTGGAAAGAAATGACCACAGGTTTTGATAATGCCCTGCCACCCATATCTACCCTCCACTCTGCTGCAGGTCTGGCCACAGCATGCCCCTCCTCAGAACGCTTGAAAGGCTTCTCATCACTTTTTGGATAATATCTGAGCTGGATAGTAAACAAGGCTTTCCATGATCTGGTTCCAGTCTTCCTTGTTCTTACTTCTCCCTTTCTCTCTCTGAATAATCTGGCAGTACTAGACTGGTCATAGTTCCTAAACTCATACCATACTGATTCTCACCTCTTTTCCCCAGTTTGTGCTGTTCCCCTTGTCACAGATACTTTTCATCGCCCCACACGTATCTCCACCACCACCACCTTGGACAACTCCTGCTCTTTGTTATCTTTATTCTTTCTTCATAGTGGATTTTCCTGGAAACCATTGTCCTCATTCTTCTTTTGCCCACACTTGGCCCACAGACCTACCCTTCCCTGTTATCAAGAGGAAAAAATAATCTGGCAAATTAATTTACACTCAGTTTTAAATGACTGATATCCGCTGACATTGTTGAGCCTTTGTAGGCAGAGTTGTCGGATTTAACGAATAAAAATACAGGACACCCAGCCGGGCACGGTGGCTCACGCCTGTAATCCTAGCACTCTGGGAGGCCGAGGTGGGTGGATTGTTTGAGCTCAGGAGTTCAAGACCAGCCTGAGCAAGAGCGAGACCCTGTCTCTACTAACAAAATAGAAAGAAATTATCTGGACAACTAAAAATATATAGAAAAAAAATTAGCCGGGCATGGTGGCGCATGCCTGTAGTCCCAGCTACTCGGGAGGCTGAAGCAGAAGGATTGCTTGAGCCCAGGAGTTTGAGGTTGCTGTGAGCTAGGCTGACACTACGGCACTCACTCTAGCCAGGGCAACAGAGTTAGACTCTGTCTCAAAAAAAAAAAAAGGAAAAGAAAATATATAAATACTAAGTCTCCTAAAAACCTCTTCGGAGAACACAAGTCATAGAGGTCTTCTGTGACTCATGTTTTTCCAGGGCATGCCCTCAAGCTCTGGCTCAATAAACCTGGATTGATTGAGACTCTTGCCACAGTCACTCGTTTTGGTTAACAAGGGGTATATGATCTAATGGTAATAATTTAGCATTTAGAAAAATTTAGAATTTAGCAAGACCTGTTTTTTCAGATTCTTCTCTGTGTCCCTGTGTCTTCAGAGATAAGGACATTCCTTTCCTCCAGAATGAGGGAAGGTACCTCAAAATGAGGATCTTATTCAGAGGAAAATCAGAGAATTCTTTCATGGCCTGTTTCAGGGGAGAAGGACAGGAGAAGACAGGGAGAACTTCCTGTGAATGCTGTTTTCTCAAATGCCAAGGTGTCATATTTGAGGGTAATGTGTTTTCAACTCCATCGCTACCAACCTTCTGCTCTTTTCTCATTAGAACAATTCAGTTCTCTCGGGCTTCTCCAACCCAGCACCCTCACACCTGTTAATGGAAAAATATCCAAACTCTGCAAAATAATTCAAAGAGGTTTGTTCTGAGCTGAATGTGCATGACCAGGCCAGAGCACATGGCCTCAAGAGGTCCTGAAAAAAGGTGCCCACGGTGGTAGCTGGCTTACAGTTTGGTTTTATACATTCACGGAGACAGGAATTACAGGTAAGACTCTAAGTCAACACATGGAGGGCAGACATTGGTTTGGCCTGAAAAGGTTGTACATCTCAAAGCTGGGACTTACAGGTTATAGATGAGTTTAAAGATTCTTTGATTTGTTATCAGTTAAAGAAATTAAGCCTTGTCTACAAGCTTGGAATGTTTTGACTTAAGGTTAGGATGTCTGTTAATCAGAGACAAGTCACCAGACGTTTACTCAAGTGATCTGTTGAGTAAATTGAGGACCTGCAGGTGTGGTTTAAGCTTTGTCTTCTATAGTCTTAGGCCTGTTAATGAGTTACAAAGGACATCTCCAAGAAGGGAAGGGGGCATGATGAGGCATGTCTGTCTGACCTCCATTCTTATGGCCAGCAACTCAGCTTTAGGATATTTCAGAGGTCACCTTGGCCAAGACAGGGTCCATTCAGTTAGCTGGGGAGCTTAAGATTTTATTTTACTTCACACACCTGTTGTCCCAGTCAACAAAGCATCATCATTTGAAAACATCTGGGAGCTATCCATACACACTACTTTGGATATCCATATCCAAACTACTTTTCTGCTTTTCCTTCTGTGTTATAATTGTTTGTCCTATGACAGGAAATCAAGGGCAGCCTTGACTGGTGGACTTTAGGGTAGAGAATTCATCATAAGTGGGAAAGAGTAGAAACAAGACTAGTTAAAAAGCCATTACAAAAATACATGTCTTATTTCAATAATTCAGAAGTTATGACAATTTTGATAAGAATATGGCTGAAGTATCCCTTTATCTACAAAAGTAGTTCATGAACATTTAATACCATAAACAGAATTGTAAAAGAATGCTTAAACTATTATATAGTACAAAATATCTTAAATATTTTGGAAGCAATCACAGTCCCACAATTAATGTACTAGTTATAAAATATTATTTGCTTTTGAAAATATGTTCTTGAAAGACTTTCACTGGGAAACAATTTGTTCAGTAGCTCAAGTATGTGTAGTAAGTGGCACATAATATTTACTCAATAAATATTTATAAAATAAACACACACATTCCTCATTTACTTAAAAATAACATGCCATTCAAATACTACACCAGTTGACTGGCTTTACCACCTCCAACCCCACCAGTTACTATGAGTAAAGTTTTCTATCCCTGAAATATTCTCATAGAATAAATATGAGCTATAATCCTAACATATAAATATTTAAAAATAGACCAGAAATTATCCTTGACTTATAGCTTTAAATTACACAAAATACAGTAGGATTAAAAGTCATGAATGTGTCTGCAGAGAAGAAAGCCAGCAAAAATTCAAGTCATTTTCTTTCTTAAATATTGGTCATATTGAAGGTGTTAAAAGACAAAATCATACCCTATCTATTTTTGTAGATCTTAATTGCCTTTTATTTGCAATTCTAGAATCAGGCAGCAGTTTGGACCCAAAATGGCTGAGAATACTCCACCCCACTACATGTGCAGGTATATTTATAGCCAGAGAAAAGGAAGTGACATACAGAAGACAGCAATGAAGTACAGAGATAGCCCAGTTGATTACAGCTCGTGTCTGTCCTATTTGAACATGGTTTGAACAGTTGGCCACCTGTGACTGGCTGAGAGTCGACTATTTGTTCCTAAGTTAGGTTTTCAGTTTGTTTACATGCTGAGTTGGGTTGTAGTTAGGAGGCTTGTAGGCCTCCTTGGGCCAATTTTGGTTTGATACCAGGTTTTAATGAGATTTGGAGGATTTGGTTGAATATAATAAGGAACTTTCTGATAGTGAAGATGGCTAAAACAAGAATGAATGATGAGAAATTCAGCATCTCACTTTCTAGGAGGCTTTATAAAAATAATAGTTCTTTATAAGTCTCACTAAATCTCTATGTAGAATTCACAATATCATGGATGCAGTGTGAGCTAAAATTTACTTTTGCTAACTATGACATCTGGTGTTACCTACGAAAAGCAAATAAAGTGAACAATATTTCACTAGGGAACACTTAGCCTATTTAAGAGAACAAACTGTAATCGGGTAGTATTATAACACGAAATTCATACAAATAAGAAATATGACAATTATAAATGATTATCTCATGATGAGGAAAATGCCTCCAGGGTCCTTACCACACTTGAAAGTAATCATACTACATTTATTTAAAAATAAATCATTATTCAAACTTTTCTTTAATTTTCACTGATACCCTAAAAGATAAATACTAGTCAGTCTCTTTACCTTAAATTCAAAAAGTATCATAAATTCAAAACCAGTAGGACTGTATCAATAATCCTCAAGTCATCCTAGTGGATTAAGTCACCACTTTATTCCAAATTAATTTATACTGAAGAAGATAATCATTTAGCACCTAGTACATGCAAGGAAATGTGCTAGTAAGGTAAGAAGAAATCAGCTAGATGCCTCCTCTCAAGAATTTATTATCTAAATGAACACATATACACAAGCACACATGTAAACAAAAAGTCTGGAGTATGTCTTATTCTCCTTGTATTTGGTTTGTAGTAAAACTGATAAAAACCAAATACAAGGAGAATAAGACATGCCACAGGGGAGTAAAAAGGATTTATTACCTTCAAAGGAACAACAATAAGACTTACAGGTGACTTCTTAACTGAAATAATGGAAGTGAGAAAGCAAAGGAATAATATCTCCTAAGTGCCGTGGAAAAAATACTGCCAATCCAGAGTTCTATGCCTTTTGAAAACATCCTTCAAAAATGAAAGTAAAATAATTTTTACTAAAAAAGAAAAAGAAAAAGAAAACTGAGCTAGCTACCACAAGACCTACACTAAAGGAAATAATAGAGTTCTTTGGGCAAATGAAAATAATCCTATACGAAAGCATAAAAATACTAAGGGATGAAGCGGTAAATATGTGTGTAAATTTAAATTAATATTGACTATGTGTGGCAATAACTAAAGTGTGTTGTGAGGTGATAAACACTTGGAGAATTAAATATACATGAGAACAGTACTCCAAAATGTGAGAGGGTAACAAATGAATTTAAAGTGTTATATAGATCTTTCATTATCTCAGAAGTGGTAAAAATAAAAACATATCTTAGACTTTAGGAAGACAAGTCCTCATTAGTATAGTGGTGAGAAAAAAAAAAAAAGGAAGGCAAGAATGTATAGTGTAATTTCTAGGGAAACCCCTAAAAGAATAATAGAAACAAAACAAAAAAATGGTAAAATGGTAGACTTACAGATTAAATGCAAATATATTAAACATTTCTTTTTGGGGTGGGGGAGGCGCGGGGACAAAGTCTCGCTCTGTTGCCCGGGCTTGAGTGCCATGGCATCAGCCTAGCTCACAGCAACCTCAAACTCCTGGGCTCAAGCGATCCTCCTGCCCCAGCCTCCCGAGTGGCTGGGACTACAGGTGCACACCACCACACCCAGCTAATTTTTTCTATTTTTAGTAGAGACAAGGTCTCCCTATTGCTCAGGCTGGTCTCGAGCTCCTGACCTCAAGTGATCCTCCTGCCTCAGCTTCCCAGAGTGCTAGGATTACAGGCGTGAGCCACCGCGCCCAGCCAAACATTTCAATTAAAGATAAAAATTGTTAGACTGCATTTTTCAACTGGAATAGTGTGGACTCTTTGCAAATGGTTAAATTTGAGGAAATGGCAAAAAATTAGGTGGGAATTAAGTCTAAGAAGAATGCTAGGATGTGGTAGACTGTGAGAATGAACATACCATTCTAAGGAATTTTCATTTCCTTCTGTTAATTAGAGCTAATTCTGGAGGAAGATGCTGCTGCTCCCAGTCTCTATACTGGGAGGTGACGAATAGAAGTATGAAGGAGTAAGAACCAGCCCAGCTGTTGCATAGCCTCTCATTTACTTAATTACCTTGATTAACGTCCTGCAACACACTCCTCTCCCCACACGTGCCACCTCTGAGTTTGTTTGATGCAGTGATTAGAAGCTCGTCCTGTATAATTAGATGACCTGGATTCGAAACCCTCCTTCCGTGTGATTTTCAGCATTTTACTCAGTTCTTCTATGTATCAACTTTCTCAATAACAAGATTTACTCTCTCATAAGATTGTGGTAATGATCAAGCAAGTTAATTTAGGTAAAACTTAGACAATCCCTGGTAAATAATAAGTAATACAAAAATGATAGAGATTATGAGCCTCTCACAGTCTTCGCGGGTAAGAACGCCTCCTGTCTCTGCTGAGGCTTCTCCCATCTGTTCTGGGCCATGGATTCTACTCTGGTTTGGCAAGATGATCTCGTGCAAATTCTATCTTTCAGAAATTCCATCAAAATCTACTCTACAGGTGTGCAAAGACTTCTTAGATATGATACCAAAACTACAAACAAAAGAAAAAGAAAAAATAGATAAATTGTATTTTATCAAAATTAAAATTTTTGTGCTTCAAAACATATCATCAAGAAAGGTAAAAAATAAACCCCAGAATGAGAAAAAATAATTGCAAATATTGTATCTGATAAAGGACTTATATCTAGAATATATAAAGAACTCTCACAACTCAATAATTCGAAAATGGGCAAAGGATCTGAATAGTCATATCCAAAGAAGATATACAAATGGCCAACAGGTGTATTAAAAGATGCTCAACATCATTAGACATTAGGAAAATGCAAATCAAGACCGCTATGCGATAATACCACTTCACGTCCACTAGGATGACTATAACAAAAAAGGCAGATAATGTTGGAGATGTTATGGAGAAATTGGAACTCACATGCATTGTTGGTGGGAATGGAAAATATTACAGCTGCTTTGGACACAGGTGGGCAGTTCCTCAAAATGTTAAACATAGAGTTACCATATGACCCAGCAATTTCATTCCTAAGTATTTATCCAAGAGAAATGAAAACCCATGTCCATACTAAAACCTACACATGAACGTAGACAGCAGCCTTATTCACAATAGCCAAAAAGTAGAAACAACCCCAAATGTCAATCAACTGACAGATGGATAAATAAAATATGGTATCCATACAATGAAATATTATTCGACAATAAAAAGAAACAAAACACTGATACATGCTACAGTATGGATGAACCTTGAAAATACTATGCTAAGTAAAAGAAATCAATCATCAAAAAACCATATGTTTAAATGTAATTTCAGAATAGGCAGATCTACAGAAATGGAAAGTAAGTTAGTGGTTGCAAAGGGCTAGGGTAGGGAAAGATTGAAGAGAAGTGGGGAGTGACTGCTAATATATACAGTATTCTTTTGGGGGTGATGAAAATGTTCTAAAATTTATTGTGATGGTTGCACAACTCTGTGAATATACTAAAAATCACTGAATTTCACACTTCAAATGGGTACATTTCATAGTATATGAATTATGTCTCAATAAAACTGCTTTTTAAAAATCTGACCCATGTAACATTTCACTTTCTCAGTGCTGTCATGGATTTATTCCTTTTGTGTGACTTTCTTACCATTTTGATGAGAGTTTGAAAGGGATAGTAAATGTGCTTTCTCGGTTCACTCTCAAGCTCCAGAGGGATTATTTTGAAAAAGAACTGCCCCAGAAAACATCAGGTACATAGAAGGGATGGAACTATGTACATCATACAGGAGATAGAAATGAGTTCATCCAAACAGAAAAACTCAAGTCATGTTGAAGGGATTTATGAAGACCAGCGTGGATTTTCATTTGTCTAAATTCTAAAGCGACTTAATGAGAAAACTTGTCTTCATGGCTCTACGCTCCTCAGACAGTGCGACATGGTTTTAAGAAGTTTTCTTCATAACGATAAGATTTCCGATCTCAGACCCAAAACTCTTGCAATTAGTGACATTACTGCACTCTCACATGCTGCCTCAATCCTTTATTATCTACTAACAAGTGGCGATCCCACCTCTATTTGAGCACTTACAATAGTTCACTATCTTATAAAACACCTCACTCTGTATTTGTACCACATTGTTGGCTGGAAAGTTCTTCCTTATATTGAAGCAAATTGAGTTTTTCTGTAACATTCACATATGTGGTCCTAAATAGACTTTTGTTTCTGTGCAAAATAGGCCTTGTATGACCTTTTCCATACAGCAGCCTTCTTGAAGGCAATTATTATGCACTTTTCAACATATACCCTCCAGGCCTAACATCGAAAGTCTCTTCCGTGGCTCTTTATGCAACAAGGTTTTAAGAAGCTCATTGCCATGTTGATTATTCTTAAACTCTCTGGTAGCCAAGCCAAGCTTGTTTTCACATCCATAAAATAAGGATGGGTGATATTGTCTATGGTCCTGAACTAGTAAAATGAATTTATGTATGTGAAAGTATTTTTAAAATTTAACACACTTTGTAAAATTAAATACTATTAAAATGGATCTGCTTCCTAGAAAACAACTTGGCAAAGCATTTTAGAAACATGCCACTCAAAACATGGTCTAAGGGCATACCTGGAATTTCTTGTAAGTTTGTTAGAAACAAAGTATCTCAGGTCCACCCCACATCTACGAAATCTCCACCTGCATTTTAACAAGATCTCCAAGTGTTTCATATGCCCATTAGAGTTTGAGGAGCACTGTAGACTTAAAAATGTGCAAATATTTTCACACAGAAATTTCTGCTTTAGGTATGTATCCTGAGAAAATGATTAGATAAGTATGGAAGAAATGTACATAAAGTACACAGCATTTTTATAATAGCAAAATCTTTGAAAGAACTTAAAGGTTTACTAATGGAAAATTGGCCAGGTGCTTTATGGGTCATTTGTGCATATGCTCAGGTATGCCAAGGACCAACAAACTTAGGAAACCATCAACTACACAAAATTCTTTTGGGAAGCTTGTTGGTCCTTGACGTACACCTAGGTACTATTTGCCAGCCAGGACTAACTCTGTAGAGCAAGCTTCTCAGCTGGTACTGGTGCCAAGAAGATGCCTGCTCCTTATCTGATGGATGCTGCTGTGGACATAGGTGTATTAGACATAACACATGTTTGGCACAGGAGGGCATTAATAACATAGGCTATATCTGGGGGAGAACCAGGCCACCTATCTCTGTCATCTCCCACGGATTCAGTTAACAAATTTGCTAGCATATCCAGGTATTTTGTTTTCTCTATATGATGGTCAGGTATAGTTATTTCCAACAGGGCTTCCACTGATACCATAACTAATTAGAGAAGAAATAGTGAAGATATAAGCTCGATAATTTTTCACAGGCTATTTGCAAAATTTGTGACCTGACTGTCAACAAAGTAGCTTGCTATTTTTTTCTTTTCGACTGAGAAATGTGTTCAGCTCTTCTGTTCCTTAGTAATTGATCATCACTTTTGTTGTGATCAGTTACTCTTGTCATAGAGTTGCTCTACCTATTAGACACAGAAAGCCTTTTATCATGACCAAATTCAGTCTGGGAAATTCCAGGGAATATGATGTTTCCTGAACACCTTATTTAACATTATAAAACAACACTTCACTCCTACACTCCAGAGCTTCCTTCCTTGCTTCGTTTTTCGCCATACCTCTCATTACCATCTACTGCTTATTTTATTCGATTCATTGATTATCTGGCTTCCTCCACTAGAAAGCAAGCTCCAGAAGGGCAGGGAGTTTTGTCTTTTGTTCATTACCTAGAAAGTTACAGCACTTAGAAAGTGGCATCTAGGAAGTCTTCAATAAATATTTGTTGAACGAATGTATATAAAACATCTCAGAGTCTTTAGAGCCACTGACCTTGTTGGGTTGGGGAATGGAGTCCTTTACCTCCATCATTTAGACTATGTCTAAGGTGTATAAGGGCTTTACAGTCTCCTAATTTAGTCTTCTAGTAAATGTTAATGCTAATAACCGAGATTGTAAGCAAAGGTAAATTATCCAGTTCTATATCAAACCAAAAAGAGGGCAGTGGATAGGAAGATCTTAGAAGTCCCACTAGGGTCATCCAAGCCAGCATACACACAAGCAGAAAAATCAAGGTAAGATACGGGTCTGCGCAGGGCGAGCAATCTAGGAACAGGTAACCACAGGACACTAGAACCCAGAAATCACCAAGTCTAAGAGAGCCAGGCCAGAACACAATCTGTCTTGTTCATCAGGCACAGTGCTATGCCAGAGTAATACCTACCATTTAGAAATGAATATTTGTTAGGTGGATAACTAAACCCTCTACTAAATGAAATCCATGCAACCGTGAAAAATGATGCTATATGTACAAAGGTATTTATATACTGGTAAGTGAAAAATCAAGTTGGCAATTAAATTTAGACTACGATTTCATTTTTGTTTGTGTATGTGTGTATATATGAATTAGGTGAAAGGATATACCAAAAAATATCAACAGTAGTTATTTCTGGGTGGTGAGATTAGCGGTAATTTTCACTTCTTTTTATTTATCTGTATTTGCTTATTTGTTAATGAACATTTATTACATCATTATAAAAAGGATTTTTAAACTATCTGTATGCTGTATGAATCTGTTGTTACTATAAAGACATTCCATTGTTAGTCTTGACCTCAGAGCATGAGTCTCTTGCTTGATTTTAGGATTCCTGACAGTCTTTGGTGTTCCAGGTGGCATAATGCTGAAGGAGTAAGAAGCTCCTCCCATTTCCCACAGCGCCTCCAACTCTTAAAAACACTTCTGACCGCCTCCTAGCATACACCCAGGGAAAAAACCATCCTGTCAAAGGGACGGTGCCAAAAGGCAGAAACAAAGGTAAGGATGACAGCTGAGGAAAGAAGCTGGAAAGAACAAGCTCAGAACTCTGACCGGAGATTTGGCTCACATCCTAGCATATTTTTTTATTAAATCGTTTGGCTTTGTTAAATGGGTTGCTTTTAAATATTAAACCAAGATGTTGTAAACAAGGTTTGCAGCAAAGTCCGCAAGACAACTTGGCTTTTCTGAAGGGGAAGAAGAGACTGGGATTTTTCTGGCATTTTATTCAATGAGTGCTCCTAATTAAATTACCGCTGCTGCAATGTTTAAAACCAATTACCTGATCATTCCATAAGGATTCTCTTACCTTTTGTCCCAGTTAAGCAGTATTGATCGATCAACTCCTTGGCAGAAGCCGATGGCAAAAAAGGTGGCAGTGATCGGAGCAGGGGTCAGTGGCCTGATCTCTCTGAAGTGCTGTGTGGACGAGGGCCTGGAGCCCACTTGCTTTGAGAGGACGGAAGATATCGGAGGGCTGTGGAGGTTCAAAGTAAGTGAGATTTTTTTATGTCTTGACAGGTTGTGCTACTATTTCAGGGTGACTCATAGCTATTGGTGGGCCTTTTTGAGGGACTTTTTAAAGCAACTTTGATCAGATTTTATTTTTATTTACTTATGCAGCCATGCAGGAACTGGAGTCTTAGGCTGGCTTCTCTCCCCAGGTCAATACCATCCCAACCCAGGTGGCCAACCAAGGTGTGGAAAGGACTACTTCTTTTGGATGCAGTAATTGTCCTGCAGCTCATATTTTTGTCATTCTCTAATATACTACTTAAAGAATATACAGATGTTAGAGAACATTGTGCAAAATAGAAGTAACATGGATTACTTTCAAGACGCCACTTCTGTTTCAATCATTGAGCCAAATGCTTCTTCAGAGAGTGTGCTCTCAGCACTACTAACTGTTTTTCCCTGAAAAATGAACCCTGTTTGTTTGCTAAGCTTTACTCATCAGTAACACTTCGGTATAACTGCTGTGAAACTCTTCATTAAATGTGTTTTATTAATTGAATTCATTCTATTAGTCAAACCCAAACATTGATAATGCTAGCTGTCCTTCACAATTTGCATAAAAATTACACATATACATAGATAGACAGCTATGAAGATTTATAATTATTCCTTCCCACAACCTTTGAGCGAGTACTGGCTTGCCACCTCCTACCCGTGAGATCTTGAGCAAGTCACTTACATCCCCGTGTCTCAGTTTAGTGAGTTACATGTGGGGATAATAATACAAAAGTACAATTATCTTATGGTGCTATTTTGAAGATTAAGGGAGGTCATTCATGTAAATAACTTAGAACAGTTCCTGGCTTATAATAGAGTTCAATAAATGTTAGCTACTAATAATAACTATATATTTTATACCTGAGCCAACAGAAAATGAGGGAAGTTAAGTGAGTTGGCTGTGATCACACAACTGGAGGAATTGGCATTCAAACCTAGGCATACATGACCCAAAAACAGCTAAATCCCTACTTTTCGTTATGCCCTAACTTGCATTGTTGCTCAAAAAGATTCAACAAAAGTTTAAGTTCAGAACTCAAGAGCAATGACTTTAGGATTATGTATCAGGTGTATCTAAGTGGGATATTAAAACACGTGAGAATAATCAGATGGGAGCAAAAGGTTTGAATGCATGAAAAGCAAACTCTCATTTCAGCAGAAACCATTCAAAGGGCTCTCCCTACAGACTGACCAGTTCGACGGATGGCAAGGTCATCTAGCACATATGCTTTGCCAATACAAACTGAATCTCATGCCAAAAGGGATGTTTTTAACATTAGGTTTCTCAAATGCATCTGACCATAAAACACACATAGAGAGTTTCTTAAGATGTTAATTCCTGGGCACTAGCCCAGACCTACTGAATCAAAATCTTCTGAGCATTTTTAATGAGTCTCAAATGAATCCTGTGATGAGGCAAGTTTGGCAAACATTGCACAAATGCCAAATAAAAAATCTATTCATCCAAGCATCCAAACACACTCAGAGTTGAAGATGGAGATGGGAGAAGTAGATCCTTATACAAAACAGGTAGCTTTGCAGAAAGGAAAACTGAAAAAACAGCTTGAATCAAGATCTTTTCTTACTAACAACTGTTTGTTAGAATCATTATAGTTTTCCTGAAAGGGCAATATAATATGGTGGAGGGTGATCATTCTTGTCTTAACCAAAGATATTTTTGTCCACTCTAGGTTCACATATAGATTTCAACCAGGATTTCTTTTGCCTCCAGGTAGATTTTTAACCTAAGGAAGAAATGTAGAAATAATAGTTGTCCCTCGGTATACACAGGAGATTGGTTCTAGGACCCCTTCCCCACCACCATCCCAGTATACCAAAATCCATGCATACTCAAGTGCCTGCAATCGGCCCTGTAGAACCGACCTATATGAAAAGTTGGCCATCCATATACACGGGTTTTGCATCCCAAAAATACTATATTTTCAAAACACTTTTGTTTGAAAAAAGTCCACCTATTAGTGTATCCATGCGATTCCAACACATATTGTTTGTACATTACAAATTTCTATTTAATAATAAATTTATCCCTGTCTTGTTTCATTACTTGATTTGCAATTTAATGTCTGAGAGCCAAATATCCCTTATTTATTTATGCTTATTGTCAGCAAAAGAAGTGAGTTATTTTAAGTGGTCCGTCAACAATATGATCTGATGAATTCCAGGAAGGTATTAATACTTTCTGCCACAAAATATTTCTCCTACTATCTTATTGCCAGTGTTTAAAATTTCAGAATTAGACAGATACCATCCTATGGGGTAGAAAAGTTAGATTAAAATCTGTATTAATTAACCCTTATTGGATATTAAGGGGTAAGTGTGTAACCCTAGAACCTGTAAAAACATTACATTTCAACCCTCTCTTAAAACTTTATCCAATAGAAAAATGCAAACAATTTTCTCCACCAAAAGGAAACAAAGCATCTCCCTGCAGAGTAAAACATACAATAAGCAAAATTTCACAAGCAGCCACTGGGGCCATGTGAGGGCTTTAGTTACCAGGAGACCGGACTGCTGAGAAGAGAAGTTTTGAGTCTCACCCTGTTGCCCCAGCTAGAGTGCAGCAGCAGCATCATAACTCACTGAAACCTCAAACTCCTGGGCTCAAGCAATCCTCCTGCCTCAGCCTTCCAAGTAGCTGGGACTACAGGTGCATGCCACCACACTTGGCTAATTTTTCTATTTTTATAATAGTAGAGACACAGGATCTCGCTCATGCTTAAGCTGGTCTTGAATTCCTGAGCTCAAGGAAGCCTCCTGCCTTGGCCTCCCAAAGTGCTAGGATTACACGCATTAGCCACCACTCCTGGCCAAGAAGAAGAGTTTCTAAAAAGACGTTGGCAGCCTCCACACTCATCCTTGCTGGGAGTTAGCTACTCTCCCAGCAAAACAGGTCCCAGGCAGGATCATCACAAGAGATTTGGAAATAATAGAGACAGAATAATAACAGAGACAGAGACAAAGTGCAGTTTAAAGTGACGGAGAAGTCAGGGGTCCTCCACCATTCCCGTGAGCTATGAGGCACTGAGTGAAATCCCAAATCAGTATTTATTGTTACAGCAAGCAGTTGTCCTTGGTTAAAGAATTATGTGTACAGTTCATTCATTGAGGTTTCAAGGCTCCCCAAAAATTCCAAGGGTCCCTTACCTAATTCTGTCTATAAGAATAGACAGTTATGAAATTTTTCTAAGATAAACATTCTAAGCCCTAAGTTAAGAATAGACTTAGCTGAGCATACAAATTAAAGATAAAAATGTATAAAGTAGGAACACTGAGTCTATATACTAATCTAATATGTTTCTCTAAATACAGAGACGTGGTCAGGAGTGAAGCAGGAATAGCCTTAAAGTTTAAGATAGTTCCAGCTGCACATTGTCTGCTGGGCAGGCATTTCTCAGCCTTGGGCCCAAACTGAGCTCTGCTGTGCAATAAGCTCTAGGCAATGGCTTGCAGTGTCGAAGAAACGTTGCTTTGCAAATGTGTTCTCACATTGCCTCCCTTTGTTGGGAGCAGCTCCTAGTCTGTGAACTAACACACCCAGAGATTCCTTCAAGGCAAAATCCTGCAAAACTCCTGAAACCTTTCATGTCTCTTAGCCTTATTTCCCAACACATCCCCAGGGAAACTTGGCCTCTTCACAACTCTGCCATCCAGAATCAATTTTTAAAATGGGTTATTCATTAATTTCTATATTTACATACAATCCTTCTGAGATCACTTAATATATTTAGTGGTAACAAATTAACAATAAATAAATAAATTTGAGAATCTTGTCCCATACTCAACCCAGACATTGCCAAATTCTTCCAAATTCTCCAGTAACCTTTGGTGGCATTTATGGAACATGGAAAGGGTAGGCATTACATATGTTTTTAACACTTTTTCCAGCAATTGGAAGCACTCATTTTCTCAAATCATTTTCTGCACAATACCTCTAGGAAGTAGGTATTATGATTATCACCATTTACATATTAAGAAGAAATTGAGGCTGGACCCGGTGGCTCATGCCTGTAATCCTAGCACTTTGGGAGGCTGAGGTAGGAGGATAACTTGAGGCCAGGAGTTCAAGACCAGCCTGGGCAACAGTAAGACCCTGTCTCTACAAAAAACAAAAGAAGAAAAAAAAATTACCGTGACATGGTGGCTCATACTTATAGTCCCAGCTACTCAGGAGGCTGAGGCAAGAGGATTACTTGAGCCCAGGAGGGTGATGACCTATGATGACACCACTGCACTCTAGCCCCAGCAACAGAGTGAGACCCTGTCTCAAAAGAAGAAAAAGAAGAAGAGGAAGAAGCAGCTGAGGTTTGGTATAAATAATTTTCCCAAGGAAACATAGGTGGTAAGGAAGGAACAAAAATGAAGGTCTTCATGATTCCTGCGCCCTCACACTTTATAACCTTACTGAATTATTGAGAGAGGGAAACTTGATCTTCCTTCAGACACTAATTTGCTCTGCCTCCTTTATTGTTCATAATACCTTATATTCACAGGAAAGTCACCAATGTACATTGCTTTTTTGTTCTTTGTGTTTTTTATATTTAGATTCCCTCTATCCCCAGCTATATATGCTCAGCTACTGTAATTAATTTTCATATAATAGTCTCTAGACATATCTCCATCTTGGTTTCCTTCCTCTAGGTTCAATCTGAAATAACACTTTCTCTCTTAAAATGTGATCCCCAAGATCCAACATTCCAAACCAATTTATTTTCTTATGCTCCATGAAAGAGTTGCATATGAAAAGTGACCCTCCCCCCAAATGCTGAAGGAGTCAAGAAACCAAAGAATGAAGCAAACAAATCCAGTTTTTTGGTATAGGATGATTTACTAGGGGGACTTATGGACAGAAGCATGGTCTTGGGTGGCCACAAGACAGATAGATCTCTGGCCTCTTCTGGACCATGAAAGTTAAGCACAATACTCATGGAAAAAGTCCTACAGTAGGCATGAGTGAATAAAGGAGTAAGTGACGAATGAATGAGTAAATGAGAAAAGAAGAAAGAGAAGAGAGTGAGGGAAGAAGATATTTACAAACAGACCCATATTTAGCAAAGACTCTACGTATTGCTGCTAAGTGACATGATCTGGGAGCAAACATCATATTAGCTTTGTGACTCATATTGGTGCTGATAAGCCCTGAAATTAGGACACAGTGAGGTCTAATACAAATAAAGAGCTTTGCTTATAAAAGAGACAAGATACCACAAGTTTACTCTTTTTTAACTCTTTGAAAGCAAGTATAAACTCATACAGAAAATGTCAGAAAACTCATGTCTAACGGTAGTAAGTGTGCCTTTGCCAGGTTAGTTTGGCCTCAAAGAAGCTCCGTAGGTGCCTTTTTGGACTGCAGTGAACAGGGAGCTGTAACTGACAGCTTTGGTCAAGCTTGTAGCTTCCTCAATAACAACAGACACCACTACTGAATACCTAGTACATCCTTATTTTATAGATGAGAGGACTGAAGTTCAGGGGCACTGCGTGGTCCAGGCTCATACAGTCTGAAAGAAAAATATTTAAACTCATGTCTAACTCTGAAGACCAAGCTCCTTCTGCTAGTCTAGGCTGCCTTGTTCAGCATTGTCAAAAATCTAAGGAGACTTTATCTAAAGATTGGGCAGGAAAGTAATGATTTTCTATGAATAATGATGATTTATTGTGGTGACTAGATTAGAGGTGAATATTTACTTTCTTTATTTTACCACTCTATGGAAGGGACCATGGTCCTGATAATCTAAGACTAAGTAATTCATTTCAATTAATGCATTCCTACAAGCTTTCCATCTCTTTACATCCACCCTAATTCTGAGTTTAAAAAGCAACTACTATTTACTTGGATTATGCCTTACTCTCTGCATATGCAGAAGCATCTATAGAAGGGTTCTTGAATAGCATTATTTAAATTTTCTTATTCAAGCCTATTTGGTAGTATGCTGATTTCAGAGACATCGAATCACCATACTTGGCTCTTTTTGTGGTTTAATATAAAGAACATCACACACAGTGCTACTTGTAGAGAAAATGATAAACTCAACCACAGCATGCGTGGTCTCGGGTTTTACCAAAGCATATTCGCTAACAATTAGACTCAAGTTTAAGATTTGATTGGTATGTGCCATTCACCCTTATCACTTGAAGAAGGTTGATTTGTGTAAAGCATAAAGTGAAGACAGAGGGATTCAAGTCAAGATGTGAAAACTCCTGGCCCCCAAAAGTACTCATTTTCCTTGGAATTCTGTATTATGTTGTCTGTCCAGTGTGCCAGAGTTTATTGGTTCCTAAAGAGGTACAGGTAAGAGGGCTCCCCTGGGGAAATTTAGGAAAGGAACTGATTGTCACAAAGATTGACATTAAATAGGTAGAGACCTGGGATGCTAAATATAATGTGCCTATAATGTGCTAAATATAAAAAATTGTCCCCACACCCACCAATGCCAATATCACCCGCAATGAGCAACACTGGTAGGCAATAAACAGGTCCCATCACACAGAATGATGGAGTACATAGCCTGCACCTCATCACCTAAACATTACAGTCGTACCATAGCAATAAAAGATAATCACATCACTCAAGGTTAGATGTAAGCAGAAGGGTAGGAAACCAAGGAATTTTCTGAATGCATAATCATCACTAATGACTTTATTTGATCCTTTAGGAAAATGTGGAAGATGGCCGAGCAAGTATCTATCAATCCGTCATCACCAACACCAGCAAAGAAATGTCCTGTTTCAGTGACTTTCCAATGCCTGAAGATTTTCCAAACTTCCTGCACAATTCTAAACTTCTGGAATATTTCAGGATTTTTGCCAAAAATTTTGATCTTTTAAAATATATTCGGTTCCAGGTATTGTATTTTGGGGGTGAAGGGGTTTCTCTACATTAGTTCAGCTCACATTTAAATAGTGAGTGATTCTGATAATGAAAGAAATTGTGAATAAAGTATCCCACTCCAATTCTCTGTCGAAAGATAAGAGCATGATATAAAACCCCAAAAGTAATGTCATTACCCCTGATATTATAGATTGTATTCATTAACCAAAGAGGAAAATCATCTGTTCGAATTAGAAGTTTGA
>NW_012151507.1:4399338-4404251 GCF_000956105.1 Propithecus coquereli
CAGGAAGGTATTAATACTTTCTGCCACAAAATATTTCTCCTACTATCTTATTGCCAGTGTTTAAAATTTCAGAATTAGACAGATACCATCCTATGGGGTAGAAAAGTTAGATTAAAATCTGTATTAATTAACCCTTATTGGATATTAAGGGGTAAGTGTGTAACCCTAGAACCTGTAAAAACATTACATTTCAACCCTCTCTTAAAACTTTATCCAATAGAAAAATGCAAACAATTTTCTCCACCAAAAGGAAACAAAGCATCTCCCTGCAGAGTAAAACATACAATAAGCAAAATTTCACAAGCAGCCACTGGGGCCATGTGAGGGCTTTAGTTACCAGGAGACCGGACTGCTGAGAAGAGAAGTTTTGAGTCTCACCCTGTTGCCCCAGCTAGAGTGCAGCAGCAGCATCATAACTCACTGAAACCTCAAACTCCTGGGCTCAAGCAATCCTCCTGCCTCAGCCTTCCAAGTAGCTGGGACTACAGGTGCATGCCACCACACTTGGCTAATTTTTCTATTTTTATAATAGTAGAGACACAGGATCTCGCTCATGCTTAAGCTGGTCTTGAATTCCTGAGCTCAAGGAAGCCTCCTGCCTTGGCCTCCCAAAGTGCTAGGATTACACGCATTAGCCACCACTCCTGGCCAAGAAGAAGAGTTTCTAAAAAGACGTTGGCAGCCTCCACACTCATCCTTGCTGGGAGTTAGCTACTCTCCCAGCAAAACAGGTCCCAGGCAGGATCATCACAAGAGATTTGGAAATAATAGAGACAGAATAATAACAGAGACAGAGACAAAGTGCAGTTTAAAGTGACGGAGAAGTCAGGGGTCCTCCACCATTCCCGTGAGCTATGAGGCACTGAGTGAAATCCCAAATCAGTATTTATTGTTACAGCAAGCAGTTGTCCTTGGTTAAAGAATTATGTGTACAGTTCATTCATTGAGGTTTCAAGGCTCCCCAAAAATTCCAAGGGTCCCTTACCTAATTCTGTCTATAAGAATAGACAGTTATGAAATTTTTCTAAGATAAACATTCTAAGCCCTAAGTTAAGAATAGACTTAGCTGAGCATACAAATTAAAGATAAAAATGTATAAAGTAGGAATACTGAGTCTATATACTAATCTAATATGTTTCTCTAAATACAGAGACGTGGTCAGGAGTGAAGCAGGAATAGCCTTAAAGTTTAAGATAGTTCCAGCTGCACATTGTCTGCTGGGCAGGCATTTCTCAGCCTTGGGCCCAAACTGAGCTCTGCTGTGCAATAAGCTCTAGGCAATGGCTTGCAGTGTCGAAGAAACGTTGCTTTGCAAATGTGTTCTCACATTGCCTCCCTTTGTTGGGAGCAGCTCCTAGTCTGTGAACTAACACACCCAGAGATTCCTTCAAGGCAAAATCCTGCAAAACTCCTGAAACCTTTCATGTCTCTTAGCCTTATTTCCCAACACATCCCCAGGGAAATTTGGCCTCTTCAGAACTCTGCCATCCAGAATCAATTTTTAAAATGGGTTATTCATTAATTTCTATATTTACATACAATCCTTCTGAGATCACTTAATATATTTAGTGATGACAAATTAACAATAAATAAATAAATTTGAGAATCTCGTCCCATACTCAACCCAGACACTGCCAAATTCTTCCAGATTCTCCAGTAACCCTTGGTGGCATTTATGGAACATGGAAAGGGTAGGCATTACATATGTTTTTAACACTTTTTCCAGCAATTGGAAGCACTCATTTTCTCAACTCATTTTCTGCACAATATCTCTAGGAAGTAGGTATTATGATTATCACCATTTACATATTAAGAAGAAACTGAGGCTGGGCCCGGTGGCTCATGCCTGTAATCCTGTCACTTTGGGAGGCTGGTAGGAGGATAACTTGAGGCCAGGAGTTCAAGACCAGCCTGGGAAACAGCAAGACCCTGTCTCTACGAAAAAAATAAAAATAAAAAAAAAAAATTACCGTGACATGGTGGCTCATACCTATAGTCCCAGCTGCTCAGGAGGCTGAGGCAAGAGGATTACTTGAGCCCAGGAGGCTGATGACCTATGATGACACCACTGCACTCTAGCCCCAGCAACAGAGTGAGACCCTGTCTCAAAAAAAGAAAAAGAAGAAAAAGAAGAAGCAGCTGAGGTTTGGTATAAATAATTTTCCCAGGGAAACACAGGTGGTAAGGAAGGAACAAAAATGAAGGTCTTCATGATTCCTGAGCCCTCACACTTTATAACCTTACTGAATTATTGAGAGAGGAAAACTTGATCTTCCTTCAGACACTAATTTGCTCTGCCTCCTTTATTGTTCCTAATACCTTATATTCACAGGAAAGTCACCAATGTACATTGCTTTTCTGTTCTTTGTGGTTTTTATATTTAGACTCCCTCTTTCTCCAGCTATATATGCTCAGCTACTGTAATTAATTTTCATATAATAGTCTCTAGACATATCTCCATCTTGGTTTCCTTCCTCTAGATTCAATCTGAAATAACACTTTCTCTCTTAAAATGTGATCCCCAAGATCCAACATTCCAAACCAATTTATTTTCTTATGTTCCATGAAAGGGTTGCATATGAAAAGTGACCCTCCCCCCAAATGCTGAAGGAGTCAAGAAACCAAAGAATGAAGCAAACAAATCCAGTTTTTTGGTATAGGATGATTTACTAGGGGGACTTATGGACAGAAGCATGGTCTTGGGTGGCCACAAGACAGAAAGATCTCTGGCCTCTTCTGGGCCATGAAAGTTAAACACACTACTCATGGAAAAAGTCCTACAGTAGGCATGAGTGAATAAAGGAATAAGTGATGAATGAATGAGTAAATGAGAAACGAAGAAAGAGAAGAGAATGAGGGAGGAAGATATTTACAAACAGACCCATATTTAGCAAGGACTCTACGTATTGCTGTTAAGTGACATGATCTGGGAGCAAACATCATATTAGCTTTGTGACTCATATTGGTGCTGATAAGCCCTGAAATTAGGACACAGTGAGGTCTAATACAAATAAAGAGCTTTGCTTATAAAAGAGACAAGATACCACAAGTTTACTCTTTTTTAACTCTTTGAAAGCAAGTATAAACTCATACAGAAAATGTCAGAAAACTCATGTCTAACGGTAGTAAGTGTGCCTTTGCCAGGTTAGTTTGGCCTCAAAGAAGCTCCGTAGGTGCCTTTTTGGACTGCAGTGAACAGGGAGCTGTAACTGACAGCTTTGGTCAAGCTTGTAGCTTCCTCAATAACAACAGACACCACTACTGAATACCTAGTACATCCTTATTTTATAGATGAGAGGACTGAAGTTCAGGGGCACTGCGTGGTCCAGGCTCATACAGTCTGAAAGAAAAATATTTAAACTCATGTCTAACTCTGAAGACCAAGCTCCTTCTGCTAGTCTAGGCTGCCTTGTTCAGCATTGTCAAAAATCTAAGGAGACTTTATCTAAAGATTGGGCAGGAAAGTAATGATTTTCTATGAATAATGATGATTTATTGTAGTGACTAGATTAGAGGTGAATATTTACTTTCTTTATTTTACCACTCTATGGAAGGGACCATGGTCCTGATAATCTAAGACTAAGTAATTCATTTCAATTAATGCATTCCTACAAGCTTTCCATCTCTTTACATCCACCCTAATTCTGAGTTTAAAAAGCAACTACTATTTACTTGGATTATGCCTTACTCTCTGCATATGCAGAAGCATCTATAGAAGGGTTCTTGAATAGCATTATTTAAATTTTCTTATTCAAGCCTATTTGGTAGTATGCTGATTTCAGAGACATCGAATCACCATACTTGGCTCTTTTTGTGGTTTAATATAAAGAACATCACACACAGTGCTACTTGTAGAGAAAATGATAAACTCAACCACAGCATGCGTGGTCTCGGGTTTTACCAAAGCATATTCGCTAACAATTAGACTCAAGTTTAAGATTTGATTGGTATGTGCCATTCACCCTTATCACTTGAAGAAGGTTGATTTGTGTAAAGCATAAAGTGAAGACAGAGGGATTCAAGTCAAGATGTGAAAACTCCTGGCCCCCAAAAGTACTCATTTTCCTTGGAATTCTGTATTATGTTGTCTGTCCAGTGTGCCAGAGTTTATTGGTTCCTAAAGAGGTACAGGTAAGAGGGCTCCCCTGGGGAAATTTAGGAAAGGAACTGATTGTCACAAAGATTGACATTAAATAGGTAGAGACCTGGGATGCTAAATATAATGTGCCTATAATGTGCTAAATATAAAAAATTGTCCCCACACCCACCAATGCCAATATCACCCCCAATGAGCAACACTGGTAGGCAATAAACAGGTCCCATCACACAGAATGATGGAGTACATAGGCTGCACCTCATCACCTAAACATTACAGTCGTACCACAGCAATAAAAGACAATCGCATCACTCAGGGTTAGATGTAAGCAGAAGGGTAGGAAACCAAGGAATTTTCTGAATGCATAATCATCACTAATGACTTTATTTGATCCTTTAGGAAAATGTGGAAGATGGCCGAGCAAGTATCTATCAATCCGTCATCACCAACACCAGCAAAGAAATGTCCTGTTTCAGTGACTTTCCAATGCCTGAAGATTTTCCAAACTTCCTGCACAATTCTAAACTTCTGGAATATTTCAGGATTTTTGCCAAAAATTTTGATCTTTTAAAATATATTCGGTTCCAGGTATTGTATTTTGGGGGTGAAGGGGTTTCTCTACATTAGTTCAGCTCACATTTAAATAGTGAGTGATTCTGATAATGAAAGAAATTGTGAATAAAGTATCCCACTCCAATTCTCTGTCGAAAGATAAGAGCATGATATAAAACCCCAAAAGTAATGTCATTACCCCTGATATTATAGATTGTATTCATTAACCAAAGAGGAAAATCATCTGTTCGAATTAGAAGTTTGA
>NW_012151507.1:4405239-4406026 GCF_000956105.1 Propithecus coquereli
TTTTTTTAAAGATCATGTTAGAGTTACAAGGGAGTTATTTCTCTTGGTTATTGTGTTACTGCTGTTATTGTTTTCTGGGGGGTGGAGAGGAGTCGGGAAGACATTTCTGTTTATTGGTTTCTGAGTCAGTATAAGTCACAGACATGAGGGCTCCACTCAGGAAGCAGAAGAACTGTAAAATGCCTCGTTGCTCCTGACTGCCAATGTAATCTACATCAGTGCTTCTCACCCTTTAACGTGCACATGAATCCCCTGGAGATCTTGGTAAATTGTGGGTTCTGGTCTAACAGGTACAGGATGAGGTCTGAGATTTTACATGTCTAACAAGCTCCCTGGTGATACTGAAGGTCCTGGTCCTCAAATCACATTTGAGTGCAAAATCTATAGTACTTCAGTTAATATACTACTCTGAACTACAAATCTGAAATGTTTGCTCTCAGCTGAAAATTGCCCAGACATTTAAAGCCCTTTCTCAAGCTTTCTACTAATATTCCATATATACATTATTAAGTTGAGACAGCTTCAAAAATTACCAGCATTTTGAAAAATACCTGAAAATTTGGAAGCATGTGGAAAAGACTCAAATACTTGCAAAGGAGAAGGATGTCATTCTTCTAAAAGGGTGACAAAGTTTGCTTTCGTTTGACATTGTTTCTTATATACAGCAACATGAAACATTTATGGTCACTTTTAAAAATTAATAGATCTCCAGTAAACTACATTTTTAAAAATCAATGAAACAATAAATTATTTCATTCAAATGAGATCATGAACTGTATTGCTAACA
>NW_012151507.1:4407911-4411495 GCF_000956105.1 Propithecus coquereli
CTGGCAGTTGTATAAGAAAACGAAGAGAGACCTGAGCATAGCACGTCAGCACATCAGCCCCCTCACCGTGTGATACCCTGCATGGCCTCGGGACCCTTCGGGGCGTCCCCACCAGCAAGAAGGCTCTCACCAGATGCAGCCCTTCAACCTGGGACTTCTCAGCTTCCATAACTATAAGAAATAAATTCCTTTCCTTATAAAACACCCAGTTTCAGATATTCTGTTAAAAGCAATAGGAAATGGACTAAGAGAGTAGGTCTGGCATGAGGCTGAAAATTTGCATTTCTAACAAGTTCCTAGATGATGCTGATGTTGCTGGCCAAGGGACTACACTTTAAGAACCGATAATTTAAAGACTCTTTCAAGCAACTGCACCATCGATGGGAAATGTAAAAGTAGTAACTAGGAAAGGACACAGAGAGGCTTGTCTGCAATTAACCACCAGCAAGTCCCTGACTTACTGCAACATGGAAACCATCCCTCAACCCCTATACGTCTGGTTTTTAGTTTATTTTAGTTTTTGTTTGCTTTTGCAAAATAAGAATGCTAAATATTATTCTAATTATTGTACAATTGCAATAATAGCACTTCTTAATGTAGTTAAGAAATATTTAGAAGAATATCTGCTATGTGATATTAAAGTGTCATCATACAGTCCAAAATAGTATAATGGGTAGTCAGCAGCCAGCGTGTGACTCTGCTGTATTCGTCACCGTTTGTTTGTCTCTGATAAACACGTGGGCTGCAGCCTCTGAAATCGACTCCTTTGGTCCTGTTCTGTATGCACAGTACCTAACGTTTCTTATTTGTTTTATACTTTGAGTTTGCCAATTGGCCTTGCTACTGTGACTCTTATAAGAGGGAAAGAAGCAAAACAAATGATTGACTCCAGAGAGGAAAAGCTGACAATGCAGTTTTATTTAAATTAGCTTAACATAGTTGCTCAGACGTTCATAGCCTTCTCTCCTCTTCTCCCTGCAGGTATTGAGAGGTTCAGAGGCCAATATTTCCATAGCCGCCAATACAAGCACCCAGATGGATTTGAGGGGAAACGCATCCTGGTGATTGGAATAGGAAACTCGGCCTCGGACATTGCCGTTGAGCTGAGTAAGAAGGCTGCTCAGGTGCGACGCTCTCTGCTTAACTTGTACCGTGGGGTAGAGGAAAGCGGAGGGGCCTATTGGAGAACCCCAGCTGCATATCTGGGACTCCATTACTCACTAACTGATTGGTTGGCGGCCCAGTATGGTATCATACAAAATCTAGAAGTCAAGAAGCCAGAGTTGACCTCCCAGCTATGTCACCAACAAGCCATGTCCCCTAGACTGAGTCATCTCGCTTCTCTGGGTGATGGTTCCCTCATTTTTTAAAAGGGAAGTTTTGACCAGATGATTTTCAGTAAGAAAAGCCTTGTTTCTACCCAGGAGGCTTAATGAGAAGTTGACCTGTTCATATTTTAGGGGGTGCCTTTTGGTAATTTAGTGCGTATTTCGATTACATTTGAAATGTAGATGATTCTCAGTTACGCAAGTATCACGAAAAGAAAGATTAAACAGAAGGTAAACTCTCAACCAAGATCCTAGATACTCAGGTGTTCCCCAGGGCCTTCCAACCGCTGTTGTCTTTGCACCTGTTCGGGAAGGACACCAGCTGAGCCTCCGAAGAGTCAAACATTACAAGATGTAGATGCTGACAGAGGCAGTCGGGAATGGCAGAAAATAAAGCCCTTCTGGAAAGACAGACCTAGGCAAAGACAGGAACACAGCTAAGGGTCCCTCTCAACAGGGCTGCACCAGATGGCCTATCGCACCTACACGAGCCTCCTCAGCCTGGGATCTCTGGCCGCACAGGACTTACCATGGCCACGTCCACACCAGCAAACATTTCCTGTCCTGAGTGTCACACATTCAGGACTTGAGATCCCAGGAGCAAGCAAACGTGATAAACAAGCACGGTGCCTGCCCAGCAGCTGAATGTAGGGGCTACACTGGGAGGTGTCAGAGTCACCTATCAGTCAGTGTCGCTCAGTACCAGCCTGGGGACAGAGCAGGACACTAACACTAGAAAGAGGTTTACTAGACCTGAGAAGCCTTCACCTTTTTTTATGAAAAGAAACCACTTTTCACTTTTCAAAGCTTTAAGACCTCAGTGTGAGTAACAAGGGAGGAGGCGGTAACTAAAAGCTCGGAGCAGAGCAGGGCAGGAAAGCGGGAGCCAGCAGCTGCAGGCTCCTTCGTGCTGGGAACACCCTCAAAGCTTCAGGAAGGGAGTAGGATGGGGCCGGGTGAGAGGAGCTGACGTAGCAGTCAGCCGAGACCACTACCTTTTCTCAGGTCAGTAACTTGGACTTAGAACAGATGTTCCAAAGACAGCAAATCTTGGATCGCAAGAGCCAATTCCTTTCATGGCTCTTGCTATGTCAAAAGTCTTCTTACGGTGCCACATTCGTGATTAAGAAACTAACTTGGCTCTATTTGTGTGCCTTATGGCTCCTTTAAACAATCTTCTGCACAGAGTATCTCTTCGATATTTATCAGAGTACTCACATAAATCTGTATTATGATAACACCTTGTACACAGAGTAATATACTCTCAAACCTTCTGTGAAAAGACTCTGGTTTTGATCAGAGACATTACCGGAGCTGTGTATGGAAGGGACAGAACTAGGTGCACGTGCAGTGCTTGAAATGACAACCGGGACTCACCCAAATCCTGAGTGTGTCCTGCTTTGTTAAATGAAGGTCACCTTCATAAGGATACGGCACCCTCTGTCACAGACCAAAAGCACCACTCAAGATACTCCGGGTCATCCACACCCTTCCCACCAAAAACCAAGTCTCTGGCCCTGGGCCTAAAGCCTGCATCTCAGAGAAAGCAGCCTGAGCCTAAATCCCCACGTGTATTGCAGCTAGTGGAGCCAGCACGGTTAGACTCCCCTGCTGAGGAAAGGGTCACAGCAGAAAGAGAGTAAATAAAATAGGCAGAGCATCCAATCTGAAACACGGATTGATCCTAAGGAAGAAGGGGAGACAGTAAGTAATGGGAAGAGACACTAATGTAAGTGTCTATGTAAGTACGGCCTCTCGGAGCTACCCAAATTATGGCCACGCCAGCATAAGGCAACAGCAGGAGAAATTCAGAACATGAATCTGTATCACCCACAGACCAGCAATACAAGAATGTCTGGTGCAGGTGTTCCTTCATGTGCTAAGGAGCTGAGGCCCTTCCCCCCAAAATCATCTTCAAATTCTGGCTCATTCCAGATGTGAAGCATTGTGTGAAACCCCTCTCCTCCAGCCCAAATTTACAAAATAATAACAGCTAGCAGCACTTATCACTTGCCAGGCAATACTGTATTTTACATATATATCACCTCATTTAATCTACACAATAATGCCATGAGGTAGGTACTGTTATTACCCTCATTTTGCAGAGAGACAAACTGAGGCACAGAGAGATTGAAATAACTCACCCAAGGCAACACAGCTGGTAAGTAGTGGGACTGGGATTCAAACCCAGGCAGTCTGGCTCCAAAGTACATGACATTTACCTCTTAAGTGAATTGGTTTCCTTGCAAGTGAATA
>NW_012151507.1:4411545-4413368 GCF_000956105.1 Propithecus coquereli
TCAGGGTTTTCTTAACATTAGTGACTCCATTTTCATTCTGACAACTTTCACAAGACCTTCCCTTCCTTTTCTTTTATCTCTCAAGTTCTTATTGAGTACTTGACACTCTTTACAGACTGCCCCCCCTGCTGAGGCAGGCCTCTTGCACAAAGCAGCCAGGAGAAAGGCAGTCTTGGCAGTCTTTGCCTTGAGTGGCTTGAAATCGGACTCAGATGAAACCCAAATGGAGTTAGTCATCACATTCTACCCATCCCTACTGCAGCGCCCTGAACAAGGCCCCTGTTATGCCACGGTAATTCTCAATGATGCCTTCTCTGTATTTGTTCAAGACAACCGTCGTTGGTGTGAAAAAATGCCCAGATTTTTCATCCTCCGGCCAATGGAAGGTTGTCACCCAGAGCCACGGCCAGGAGCAAAGTGCCATCTTTGATGCAGTTATGGTTTGCAGTGGCCACCACATCCTACCGCACATCCCACTGAAGTCATTTCCAGGTGAGACCTGTGTGGATTCCCAGCTTTTTGGAGTAGGTTTCCAGGTCCTTTACGTGCAGTTCGGATTGACAGGCAGGACTCACTGCTGCAACTGGCATAACATTAAGATTGGGAGAGAGCTGGAAAGATCAAAGACTCCAAGCACCATCTTCATTTCTATTGACCTCTTGGGTCTTCATTACACAGACAGCTCAGCTAACATCCTCCAAGGTCACTAAGTCGTCCCCAGAATTTCAGGGAATTCTCATCCAAGCTGGTTCTCTGTTGGAGAGGCCCTTTAGCCATGTGCCTGCCTTGGCCTTTTTCTATCCTGCCAAACACCTGTGACTTTGTTACGTCCTTACAGCCTTTTCCTCAGAGACATGCTCATGGACAGGGGTTCCTAGGGAAAGTTCCTAGAAAGAAATGCTCCTACAGGATGTGGTGGGGAAAGGAGGGCAAGGAAAGAACCTCACATCCATCTGTTCTGGTGCCTCCCAGCCCTTCCCACAGAGAGCACACTTCCTTCCCAAGGCCCTCAGGAAAACAGCTAACACAGTGCTTCACAGTGCAGGCCTCACAACGCAATCACCTCTGAAGCTTCTGAAGTCCTGGTACCTGGGACCCCACCCCCAAAGATTCAAATGCTATGGCGTAGGGCTAGATCAATTAAAGTTTGTTCAAGTGATTTAATATACAGTCAGTATTGAGCCCTGCTAATCTAAAGCAGTGGTTCCCAGATAGATTCACCCAGAGAGCCTTTCAAAACCCAAACGGCTGGGCCCCAGCACCAGTATTTCTAATTGCAGGTGCTATGCTTTGAATGCCCCCTCCAAAATTCATGCTGAAATTAATCCCCAATGTGGCAGAATGGAGAGGTAGGGCCCTTAAGAGGCAATTAGATCATAAAAGTCCTGCCCTAATGAATGGATTAATCCATCCATGGATTAATAGATTAAAGGGTTGATGGATTAATGAGTTATCATGGGAGTGGAACTGGCAGTTGTATAAGAAAACGAAGAGAGACCTGAGCACAGCACGTCAGCACATCAGCCCCCTCACCGTGTGATACCCTGCATGGCCTCGGGACCCTTCGGGGCATCCCCACCAGCAAGAAGGCTCTCACCAGATGCAGCCCTTCAACCTGGGACTTCTCAGCTTCCATAACTATAAGAAATAAATTCCTTTCCTTATAAAACACCCAGTTTCAGATATTCTGTTAAAAGCAATAGGAAATGGACTAAGAGAGTAGGTCTGGCATGAGGCTGAAAATTTGCATTTCTAACAAGTTCCTAGATGATGCTGATGTTGCTGGCCAAGGGACTACACTTTAAGAACCGATAATTTAAAGA
>NW_012151507.1:4419578-4426504 GCF_000956105.1 Propithecus coquereli
CTCATTTAATCTACACAATAATGCCATGAGGTAGGTACTGTTATTACCCTCATTTTGCAGAGAGACAAACTGAGGCACAGAGAGATTGAAATAACTCACCCAAGGCAACACAGCTGGTAAGTAGTGGGACTGGGATTCAAACCCAGGCAGTCTGGCTCCAAAGTACATGACATTTACCTCTTAAGTGAATTGGTTTCCTTGCAAGTGAATACTACATAAGTGTTGTATCAAGTACAGCCTTAAACAACAAAACTCGTATTAATGCAATGATATGTAAAAATTGAAAAATCGTTCAAATATGCATTTGGATAATGGGAGGATAACAGTACCCAAGGTAAAAAATATTTTTAAGAAGAGATTAAAATATATATTTTGAAGACAAGGGAGATCTGAGTAAACAAGGTAAAGAATACATCTGAAAAGGTACTTAGATGTATATTTTAAGAGAAAGGGAATCACAGTATAAGGTCAGAGTTTTCAACTTTTAAAATATATAACAAAGTTCTTTTAAGTATGGAAGGAAGGTGACTTCCCTTGTTATTTTCCCTCCAGGATTATACAGATGCATACACTTATGCTTACATAGTCATTAGGCTATAATCATACATTTCCAAGGGTTATAATCTTTCACCTGCACTACAAAAGAAACTTATCAGTGTAAATGTCACTGGGTACAGCCTTTTTAGGAGGTAGCTCACTTTGAGATCAATCATCTTTAACATAGAACCTCAGTGAATTCTGGGGCCACACGCATGATACATCACCCACAAAGGGGATAATGCCCTAATTTAAACTGCATTCCTTTTTGTTACCAGGTTTTTATCAGCACCAGGCATGGTTCCTGGGTTATGAGCCGTATCTCTGAAGATGGCTATCCTTGGGACATGGTGTTCCACACCCGATTTAACGCTATGCTCCGAAACATCCTGCCACGAACAGTTGTAAAATGGATGATGGAACTACAGATGAATAAGTGGTTCAACCATGAAAATTATGGTCTTGAGCCTCAAAACAAGTAGAGTTATTTTGCTTTTTTATGGTATACACGTTGATAAGCAAGGTTGTCTGAAGGTGGCTCTCTTTACAAAGGTCCAAATTGTTAACATGGTAGTTCAAACTACAACCTAACAGTATGAGTATCATACCAGACCTTGAATTCAAAATTTGTTTGGTATGCCTTCTAAAAAATACTTACAAAGATGAAGCAAAAATTTTATAAGCTATTCCAGAAAGCAGAACTAGGAAAGAACTTTCTAATGCCCAGAGTTGCCCAACATTGGAGAAAGCTGCTTCAAGGGACTATGATCTACCTTTCAGAGGGATGGAAGGGGAAACATGTAATTCTCCATCTAATAACTTTTGTTCTTCTAATTCTATACCTTGAAGGGTCTTATGGGCAGCCTTTAAGAACGTATGCCTTTCTCTTTGCCAAAAGACAAATCTCTGTTGGTCTCAAAGTTATACATCACTGATATTGCAAACACAAACCATGGATGCTTACTTTGCTTTAGCTGATACAGGCTCCCTCCCTTAAAAAAAAAAAAAAAAAACAGAAGAGCTTTAGAATCTTTTAACAAATGTCATGTGACTGCTGTATTCTGAGGTCCGATACATGTGTCATATATTGTCTTATTTTCAAAAAAAGAAAAGAAAATGTTCTCAAATCTACAAAAAAAGAAACTCCAGAAATATGAGCAGACTTTGTACAAATCCATGATATCACAAACAGAGACTCCACAGATATTTGGGATTAACAAGTATCACCAAACCTAATTTTATACATTAATTTTCACATTGATTCCTTAATAGGTTTCAAAACTAGTGCAAACTTAACAAATATTTTCTTTCTTGCTTATGATTAGATAGGGATTAAATAAAACAGCAAAAGTAATTGAAGCTAGATACCATAAAAAATGGTGGAAACAGAAATGGTGTGATGATCACCACAATACTAGGATTGACCCCAAGCACAGGCAATTTGTGTAAGCCCGTGGGGATACTTCCTTCTCTGAAATGTCTCTTACACACTTCACCTACATGTTTTCCCTTATTTATTGAGGGAAGATATCTGTGATATGAGAATTAAGTTAGAAAACAAGGGTTGGGGCAGGCCAACTAGTCAATTTAGAGTTTTATGGATATTTGATAAACCCTTTTATTTTCAGAGCCACTCCCAAAAAACATCAAGAGGATTCAAGTAAGTGATCCTTCTGAGCGTTTTTTTTTTTTTTCTGTGTGTTGCAGGTACCTTATGAAAGAACCTGTATTAAATGATGATCTTCCAAGTCGTCTACTCTATGGAGCCATCAAGGTGAAACCAAGAGTGAAAGAGCTCACAGAAACTTCCGCCATCTTTGAGGATGAAACGGTGGAGAAAGACATTGATGTCATTGTCTTTGCAACGGGATATACTTTCTCTTTTCCCTTCCTTGAAGAATCACTTGTTAAAGTAGAGAATAATATGGTCTCACTGTATAAACACATCTTCCCATCTCACCTGGAGAAGTCAACCCTTGCATGCATTGGTCTCATCCAGCCCCTAGGTTCCATTTTCCCAACTGTCGAACTCCAAGCTCGTTGGGTGACAAGAGTTTTCAAAGGTAAGTGAATGGGCAGGTGCATGACTAAGGGTTTCAGACCCGGTGAAGTTTGCTCAATATTGATAAGAAGGTTGCCTTAGATAAGAAGGCTGCCGAGAAGTTTGACAACTTTGGCTGCTCTCAGCTGATTAACATTCTAAAAAGTTAGTGGAGAATTCAAAGAATTTATAATAATAATAAGTTCCTACAATCATCCCTTTAAAATATTAGATAGTTCAGGCCAGGCACAGTGGCTCACGCCTGTAATCCTAGCACTCTGGGAGGCCAAGGCAGCAGGATCGCTTGAGGTCAGGAGTTTGAGACCAGCCTGAGCAAAAGCAAGACCCCGTCTCTACCAAAAATAGAAAAAATTAGCTAGGTGTGGTGGCGTGCACTTGTAGTCCCAGTTACTTGGGAGGCTGAGGCAGTAGGATCACTTGAGCCCAGAATTTTGAGGTTGCAGCAAGCTACAGTGATGCCACTGGACTCTAGCCCAGGGCAACAGAGCAAGACTCTGTCTCAAAAAAAAAAAAAATTAGTTCAGAGAATTTCAACTAGCATAACATTAAGTACCTGTTAACTTTTCTTTGAATCATGAGAGGTAAGTTTAAGAAGGAAAACGTCTATGGCTTCTGGTTTTATGTCTATAGTATTTATAAATTTCTCAGAATATGGACAAGAGACCCAGGGCCTCATTCATACTTTAATCCAAATTAACTCTTAATACCTGAACAGCTCAACCTCACAAATCCTTAAGAGTCATAAAATTATTGAGAAGTTTCTCGCTGAGCATCTGTGTAGCACTTCATCCTCCTCAGAAGGCTGTTATCTCCCTGCTTCAGGGCTCAATTCCATTCAACACAAACTCATTGAATACCCAGCCCTGTCCTGGCACTTGGTGGGACAGAGAGAAATTTAAACAGATCATTTCGACAAAATATGGCAAATGCTTTGATAGCGTAATGCCTGGAGTGCTCTGAGAAGAAGAGAAAGGGCATGTAGCAGGGCAGGATGAGGAGGGCACATGGTCAAGGAAAACCTCCTGGATGACTGCGTGTCTCAGGTGCAGAAAAGGGGATACCTGAGCAAAGCACAAAGGCATGCTGCATTTGCAGAGTTACAAGCTATCGACATTCCTAGAGCATGATGTATGAAGTGGAGAGGGGTGAGAGATGACCCTTAGAGAAGAAGGGGACAGGACACAGGAACTTTGCAAGACATGCTAAGGAGCTTGGATTATAAAACGTAGATCAGTTGTTACTAAATCTGGCTACACACAAAAATCATCTGGTGGACCTTTAGGGACCCTGATTACGTCTGGCCTGAGGACCTGGAATCTGCATTTTCAAAAGCTCTTCAGCCAAAGGCACCAATAAAGGGATATAAACAAGGAGCATGCATCATCAGATTTATACTCCAGGTAGATTATTTCAGCAGTAGTGTGGAATATAGATTTGAAAAGGCGGAAAGAATGGATGCTCAGACCAGAGAGAAGGCTTCTGCAATAGTCTATGCTTAAATATCATGCAACCTGGGCCAGGGCAGAGAGACAAGGTGGAAAAGAGGACATACATATGAGAGGTAGTTAAGGATGAAATCAGTGGGACATCATGATTTGTTCAATGTGGGAAGATGAGAGAAAGAGGGGAATCGAGGAGGACTTGCAAATCTCTGGCATTGAAAACTGGGTGGACGATAGTGCTGTAATAGAGGAGGAGCGTGCAGACGATGCAAGGCCAGACAGGAGGGCTTCAGTGAGGAGCTCAGTGTGGACTACTTGACCTGGAGCTATCTGATGACAAGCCACATGTAAGGGGCTGGATGTTTTTCAACACATATGAAGCTCAGGGAACACTTGTGGACAGGCAATGGAATCATGAACATATAATACCAACTCTTACATCCATCTACTTTCTCTGTTCCCACTGCCCTACCATAGTTTGGGCCACTCCCATCTCTCACCAGGTTTACTTCAACAGCCTCCTAATGGGCCTCCCTAACTTCAGGCTTGCCTTCCTGGAGTTAATTTTTTTAAATTCAGCAGCCTGACAGATCTTTCCAAAAGGAAAATCTGAGCTTGTCACCTCGTGAAGGACACTCTGCCACAGCTTCCTATCACCTTAGGGATAGAAAGCCCAAACCCCTGAGCATGGCTTCCAAAATCCCCTCTTACTTAGCCCAGTCTACCTCGTGGACTGTGTTCCCCAGCAGTGTCACGTAGAACGCTATGGGAGCGCCACCCGCTGGAGCTCAACAACACAGCAGCCCTGGCTGGTACAACACAGTGAAATGGCCAAAGTTTAATTTTAGAATCAACTACTAGATAAAGCAATGATATTGCATCAAACTTACTACTCAAACCAACCTTTTATTTCTTAGGCTTGTGTAGCTTGCCCTCAGAGAGGACTATGATGGCGGATATTATCAAGAGGAATGAAAAAAGGATTGACCTGTAAGAATGTTTTTTTAAAAAATTCTTTACATAGAGCAGTGTTCCTTGAAGTACAGGGATCTAAGGACTTACAAGAACCACCTATGTGCCTAATAAAAATGCAAAGTCCTGGGCTACAGCCCAGACTAACTGAATCAGAAGCTCTGTGGATGAGACTGAAAATTTGCATCTTTACTTTCTTCTTTGGTGATTCTTATACATACTAGTTTAAGAACCAACTACTTAAAGACAGGAATTATACCAAATCAGAACATTTTTTTTCTTCATTTAATTTCATTTCAGTTTTATACGATGCCCATATCAGATTCGTATCTTCTCAGGCCATCCACTCTCTGCGGTTAGAGAGGGAAATGGGATGAGAGCAGTGGTGGTGACAGTAGCTTAAATGTCTTTGGAAAGTCAAAAGAAATTAGGCGGAGGTGTGTGTGAAGGTTCGAGGATTTGTACTTTATGATGAGGTGGGATGGGGTTCAACAGTGATCAAGCACCCTTGGAAAGTTGACTTGGGGCCTTATATCAGTTGTAAGGAGTTATCTCATGTCCAAATTCTAATTTATCTAATACTTACTGAGCATCTACTATACGCTGCCCACACTGCCGGGTATTTAGTAATTTTAGAAGCAAACATTGAGCATCACCTCTGGGCAAGACGCTCAGCTATGCTTTCATATGTGTTGTCTCATGACTCTTTGCAGCAATAGAGACTAGTACATAGGTGCCTGGCGTATGTACTTGCAGCTGCTTAATAACTGCCAAATAATAATCATGCTTATCAACCTTGTCATAGTGCTAGAGCTTCCATGAATTCATGGCTATTTTATGATCTATTCTCAATCTGAGATATGGGTCTCTTGATGGGATAAACTCACACTTACCACCAGAGATTCATTCCAAACCCATTCCTTCATTCTTTCAACAGCTATTGAATGCCCAATATTCTTATACAACTTAAAACATTTTGTGAATCTTCCCTTCTTACTTTCTTCATTAAGGTTTGGAGAAAGCCAGAGCCAGATATTGCAGACCAATTATGTCGACTATTTGGATGAGCTCGCCTTAGAGATAGGTGCAAAGCCAGCCTTTGGCGCTCTCTTGTTAACAGACCTCAAACTGGCTGTGAAACTCTATTTCGGACCCTGCAACTCCTATCAGTATCGCCTGGTTGGGCCGGGACGATGGGAAGGAGCCAGGGGTGCCATCCTCACCCAGAAGCAAAGGATACTGAAGCCTTTGAAGACTCGTACTCTGAAGGTTTCATCTCATTTCCCAGTCTCTTTCCTGTTGAAAATCCTGGGGATCCTTGCTGTTGTTGTGGCATTTTTCTTCCAGCTTCGATGGTATTAATCTGTCAGCAGAATGCTTTTGGCTTTATTGCCTTGTCAGTCAATACTTCTTAAAAGAAAAAAAAAGACTAAAAGAAAAAATACTAATTCTACATTCTAAATGTAGATTTTTAGAGTTAGGAAGAACTAATAACAGGGGCAATTGTGGAGATTAGCAGAATTAGGTCTACGTATAAAACCAAAATGGAGTTATGAAATTTCTTTGCCATTCCACCCTTACCTCAGTTCAACAGATTTTTCAAAAAAGTGTGATAAAATAACATTGGCCCAGGTGGATGGTGCTGCCAGACCCGACAGAGGGGAGTTGTGTAGGAAAATAGTAGAATTACACAGAATGAAAAGCAGTCCCCATTGTTTAAATTATTGGGCAGTTTAAATTGTGGGTAAGTATTCAAAACTCCTGTGCAAACTTCTTTTTTTTTTTTTTGAGACAGAGTCTCACTTTGTTGCCCGGGCTAGAGTGCCGTGGCGTCATCCTCGCTCACAGCAACCTCAAACTCCTGGGTTCGAGTGATCCTCCTGTCTCAGCCTCCCGAGTAGCTGGGACTACAG
>NW_012151507.1:4427133-4429513 GCF_000956105.1 Propithecus coquereli
AGAACTGAAGATCATAACCTTGCCCCATAATATACTTATTTACAAAAACCTCCATTATTAATAAAGTACTTATTAACAGTTTATTTTGTTTATAATCATATATGTGTTACTTTTGGAGGACCTTTACACATAAAATAGCTTTCTCCTTGCAAATATGATCCAATTACTCTTATTTATAATTTTCGGTTTATATTTCAGCTAGATGTAAAAAGCATTTAAAGAATATTATGATGAAAGATACCTATGCAATCACATTTAAGATGATCATTGACATTTGGGAGAAACAAGAATCTGGGAAGAAAATAGTATCTTGCAAGTACATGAAAAGCATTATAATTATTGAGTCTTGCATCTAGTTCCAATCTTACGGATAACCAAGCCAAAAAGCTAAAAATATGTAATCTTTGTCATCTGATAAAATGAAGTATATAAGTCTGTTAGGAGAGACAAATATTTTTTTAGAACTGAAGTCTGAAACAAATGCAAGCTATTCAATGTCAACAGACATTGAGCAACAGCAGATAAACATCTGTTTATGGAACATTCATTACAGCTGCTCTTTCCATGACCTGTGTTTTGGGTGATAAGCTATGTCATGAGTTCAGACCAAGGCCTTCAAAGAGAAGACGAAGGTCAGAGATGTTAACGATTTTGGCAAATTTCTCCTCTTATTTCTCCCAAGGCTTTATGGACACTGTTCTTAATTTTGGCCTCCATTTCTCCCTAAAGGGCCTGGAACAATGGGATGGCAATCTCTGTAGTGAAGACTTTTTCTTTAAAGTTCAATGATATTATACCAGTATTTACACGCAAGATTTTTCTACATTGCTCTTGTAAGCAAATTTCTTTTTAAAAAATTGTAAATGATATATATACTGAGTTCTTGATTAAAAATTGATTGTTTTGCTAATTATTAGAGATTATTTGCAAGCCATTATATTACTAATAATAATGAAATTTATCAAGCCTTTATAGTAAGTGTCAGCAAACTTACTATAAAGTGGGCCAAATCCAGCCCAAGAACTGTTTTTGTAAATTAAGTTTTATTGGAACACAGCCACACCCTCTTGTTTATTGTCTGAGGCTGCTTTCAAGCTACAATGGTAGAATTGAGTAGTTGCAACAGAAACCATGGCCCATAAAACCCAAAATATTTACTATCTGCCCCTTTATAGAAAAAGTTTGACAATTCCTACTTTATAATATGCAAGGCATTGTCCTAATTGTTTTGCATAACTTGTCTCATTTCATCATCACCACTACCCACTGAAGTAGCTATGATTATTATCCTACTTATACGGTGGAAGAGATTATAAACATTTGTCAGGTTATTGCTAAACTGGTATGGAAAAATAGCTCTATTTGTACAAAGTTATTATTAAATTTATATCCTGGAAAATTTTAGAAAACTCTTGAGGTCCTTCCACATATTCTGGTACTTTTTGAAAAACATAAATAGCTCATTTGTAGAGAACCTTGCCTCTGAGGTTGACTCAAGGGCTAAGGAAGGAATTCAGTCTATCCTTCTGCCTCCATACATCCTAAACATGAAGCTATCCCAGGCAAACCATCTAGAGTAGCATTATTAGCAGTAATGCAATAGCCAAAATATTAGCCATAGACCATCTACATCAGAATAACTCAGGGAGCTTATAGAAATGCAGATTTCTGAATATCAATATAATAATAATTCAGACCTGTTGAATAGGAAACTCTGCTGAAATCTGCAGTTCTGATAAGCTCCCCAGAAGATTCTTGTGCACATTAAATTTAGGAACCGTTAGTTAGAGGTCTCAAAAAAATCTCCTTTCAGAGATTAGTCCATGATATTTCCTATCTTTCAAGACCAAATTCTTCCTTATGTTCAGCCTTGGTGCTTCATGCTATAGTTTATAATGTTTGATTTTCTTCTGTAAAGGATGTTAACTGGTTCCTACCTATGATGGTTTGAATGTGTCCCCCAAAGTTCATGGGTTGGAATCTTGCAACGGTGTTGAAAGGTGGGGCCTAATGAGGGGTGATTAGGTAATGAGGGCTCTGCCTTCATGGAAGGATTAATTCCATTATCTCAGGAGCGGGTTTATTGTGAAAGCAAGTTTGGTTTCCTTTTGCTCTTGCACGCTCTTTTCCCTTCCACCTTTGCCTTTGCCGTGGGATGACGCAGCAAGAAGGCCCTCGCCAGATGCCAGCCCCTGATCTTAACTTCCCAGCCTCCACAATCACGTGCCAAATAAATTTCTGTTCATTATAAATTATGCAGTCTCGGATATTCTGTTATAACAGCACAAAACGGACTAAGACACCACCCTCCTCCCAAATTTCTCCTTGTGATGGTCCCTTTCACTAACCATTCATTTTAACTATTCTCTATATTATAGTT
>NW_012151507.1:4429838-4431794 GCF_000956105.1 Propithecus coquereli
ATCAGATTCTACTTAACCCAGATGAGATGTCAAAATGAGACTAAGCATGCAAGGGTTTTATTGAGGAAAATAAAGAGAGAGCATACTATGGTTTGAGTATGCCCCCCAAAAGTTCATGTGTTGAAGCCTTAATCCCTCAATGCAGCAGCATTAGGAGATGTGGCCTAGTGGGGTGTTTGGGTCCGGGGAGTTCCATCCTCATGAAGGGACTAATGCAGTTCTGTGGAACTGAGTTCTCACAAGAACAGATTGTTACGAAGCAGGTGGGACCACTTTGTCTCCTCCCTTTTGCACAAGCCCACTTTCCTTTCCACTTCTCCACTGTGTTACAAAGCAGGATGAAATTAGCAATTCACAATGTCAAATTAATTGAATGATTCCCTATGCTTCCTTCATGTTTTTGTTATTCTAACAATAATGAGACAATTTGATCTACAAAGGATGACTGCGTATGAGCATTTAAGACTCTTAAGGGTATACAACACATCAGGGAGACTATTGTGATGACTATCAGGACAATAATACCAAGAAACTGAAGCACAAACCAAACTGATCAAAGTCAACCAATTTCAAGTTCAGGAAATAACTGTAGTTCACTGCAACCTCAACAGTATTCGAGTCCGGTTGGTCATTGTCTGTGTCTGGGGCATCATGGCAATTGAGGACCATAGTTATCTGTAAAATGGCCTCATTTGGAGCGGTATCTATTTTTGGAGTTAGCCTAGTAACACAAGTCATATTAATTTGAAGACTCACTAAAAAAAAAATAAAGAAACACAAAGGTTAACAAACCTTGGAATAGACATTGTTGACATCCACCATTCAGGATGCCTACAAACCAACTGTTTCCTGCACCTATGAACACATCACATGCTCCTTTCCCCTGAGAAATGTCCTTAATGTATTTGGTGGCAGAGTCTAATATCAGCCACCTTTTTAATTAAACTTTCTATAGTAGTAAAATCAGCGGAAAGATAAGTACAGTATTCAGTGTTGTTCAGCACCATACACAAGTCCCCAACACAGGCAAAGAGGAGATCTCAAGCTCCATGATGTTTCATTAAATGTTTTTGTTGAACACTACTGTTTTCATCCACCTTTTGGAGAGTTGCTTCTACCTATCTGAAATTTTGGGAGGTCTGACTGGCTACAAAATCCAATATTGTCCCCAATTTTCAGATTAGCTTCAAATCCCATACAACTGGCACCCCACTACTGCCAAAAGTGAGCCCCAGGAGCCTAACCTTTCCTCAGCGCAGACTAACTTATCTTCATCTATTTCAAGATTGGTACTAATCTTGGTTATTGACGGCTTTGGCCTCTGATTATGGAAAGTATTCTGGCAACTTTCGGGGAGAGCTCTTAGGAAGGCAGGCATGAGCCGGGCCACATAGCAAAATCAGAACCAACACAGAGGCAAAGCAGGGGTAAAAAAAATTCTCCACAGACCCAACATAGGCTCTCAGAGGCTAGAAAAGAGGGCCACCTAGTGGTATTTGAGCCTAAGTCAGTTAAATTTGCCCGTAAATCTGCATAGCTCCTCAACATGATACAGTGAGAAACTTACTATTTTGTGGTCCTTTATAGTATGTTGTAAGGGTGCATAACCACATTTAGTGGAAAGGGAACTTCTGGATTTAATCCAGTGACAATATACAAGCAATTACTCATACTCACGTTGGTCATCCTATGTCTTGAGTATGTGATGCCTAGAAGCACCATATACCTTTTGCAGGCATCACTTGAATAGGTTTTCTTTATTTGGTAGCAATGAGGTTATTAATTGGGAAGTTTGGGATAACATTTACAGTAAACATGGGAAAACAAGTAGCAGTGATGTCTAGAATTTGAAGGATAATTAGGCATCTACCCAAAAGAGCACAAAACATTCTATGATAAAGACATCTGCACCCGAATGTTTATGGCAGCACAATTCACTATTGCAAGAATGTGGAA
>NW_012151507.1:4434224-4435202 GCF_000956105.1 Propithecus coquereli
AGAAACTGTAGAGGAGTCAAAATTGTATGTCTGTCTCTTAAGTTCTGTTTCTTTCCTAGGTTCACGCATTAAATTGCTGTATGTACAGATTTCCCTCAGCCTCAACTTTCCATTCTTTTTTGTCTTTTTTTTTGAGACAGAGTCTCGTTATGTTGCCTAGGCCAGAGTGCCATGGCATCAGCCTAGCACACAGCAACCTCAAACTCCTGGGCTCTAGCAATCCTCCTGCCTCAGCCTCCCAAATAGCTGGGACTACAGGCATGTGCCACCACACCCAGCTAACTTTTTCTATTTTTAGTAGAGATGGGGTCTCACTCTTGCTGAAGCTGATCTCAAACTACTGACCTCAAGCGATCTGCCCACCTCAGTCTCCCAGAGTGCTAGGATTACAGGTGTGAGCCACCTCACCCAGCCAAATTTCTGTTCTTGATGATAAGAATGATAAAAACTCTGCTACTCAGAGAGCTCCACCCAGCAACATGGGCAGGCAATATTTATAGACAGAAAAAGAAGTAACAAACAGAAATAGCCTGATCACTTACAGTTAATCATTTGCCTTATTTGGAATGTCTGAGCAGTTTGCAGCCTATGATTAGCTGAAAGCCCAGCTACTATAATTGGCTGAGACTCAGTTACTTGTTACAAAGACATACTCTCAAATTAGGTTGCAGTTTGTTTACATATTAGATTAGGACATAGTTTGGTCTGTACAGAGGCAGAGTCAGGTCACATTTAATTTAATTTAACAATACAATAATAGGAATTATGTTTTGGAACCAAAGAGTCATTACAAGTCACCGGATCATTTTAGGTATGGAAAGGACTGAACAGAATGCTCTCAGGCCGGGCGCAGTGGCTCACGCCTATAATCCTAGCACCCTGGGAGTCCGAGGCGGGAGGATCGCTAGACCTCAGGAGTTTGAGACCAGCCTGAGCAAGAGCGAGACCTTGTCTCTACTAAAATTAGAAAGAAATTAA
>NW_012151507.1:4436529-4440438 GCF_000956105.1 Propithecus coquereli
AGAAAAAAACAAACGCAAACTTTTGAGGTTTAGTTAATCAAGTTCTGTAGCATTTATAAAGAACTTCTACAAATATTATTTCGCCTGATCTCCACCACAACCATGTGTGTTAGGCAAAGCAAGGATGATTATCCCACTCTACAGATGAGAATATTGAGGAACGCTGATTCCTTGTCAATGTCCTTTCTGCTTCAGCCCACTATACTCTTCTAAGTGTGACTCCAGGTAAACATTTCCTATGAATTACGAACTCCTTAGGCAGACACAAGATAGAATTCTAAGTGATGTAGTAGTTTCCAATTCACAGTTTCAGGCTTTCTCACAAAATTCTTATCAAGCTATAAAGACATTTAAGGAAATTCTAAAAGAAAGTATCTGCTATTTGCTCCAATCTTCAGATGGTAGAGGTATGAGTCACTGAATCACCACCACCGGCAGAGAGAAGATTGGCCTCGAGTAGGCCTGGTGCTTCCTGCACCTCCCCTTTCGGGGCTTTCATCCTGCAGGTGTGTTCTCACAAAAAGAAAAAGAACTCAATGTGTAAGGGATTTAGGGAATGACTCCCTCTTCGGAACATGAGCCCTTAAAGAAAAAAATACTGCAGAGACAAGCACCCGCAGAGAAGACCTATGCAGGCAGGGAGCCTCTCCATGCTTCAGGGAGCCTGGAGGGTGTTGAGAGGTAGGGCATTGTTGTTTGTCCTAACTTTGTTTTTTACAGGGAGGAAGAAAAAAAGTGCACTGGGTAGGTCCAATTTACAACTGGGACTAACACTAAGTAAATTCTGTGCTCTCTTTCAGCTCTAAATTCCACGGCTCTAAATCTGAATCAGAGCAGGGGAAGGAAGGAAGAGAGGTTAGATTTAAGAAGATGATTCAGAGATACAAGGAAGGAGTTAAGAAACATCCCTGTGGTGCCTCATCAGTCAATAGAATCTAGGGATGATGCATTAACAACCAATCCCTAAATCTCAATACCTTGAAATAAAACAAAGACTGTTTCTCTTTCGTGCATGTGTCCATTAGGGGTAGGCTCTGCTTATCTCAGTCGCTTGGTATCCACGCTAATGGAACAATCACCTTGAAGACTGAAGGAAAAGAAAGTTCTGTAGGATCTTGTCCTGACAATTAAATCCTCTGGCCCAGAAAGGACACGTTACTCTGGCTCACAGTTCCTTAACCAGAACTAGTCACCGTTCCCCAACCAACCACTAGAGGGCCAAGAAGTATAATACAACCCTACCATGTTCCCAGAAGGCAGAAGGTCCAGCATATTCTCTGAAGAGCATTATTGTTTACCAATCTGGCTTCTTGAGGTCTAGGTCCACTTGAATAAGGGGACTAGATATCTGTCCTCATCCCAGAGCCTGGAGTACAATTAATTAATAATAAGCCCTGAAAATAGAGGAAAATGAAGGTGCCACTAAAGGCCAGTCTTCTCGTTTTTAATTACCACAAGTCTCTTACTAATTACGGAAAACGAAGTGATATAATAAAGTGATCGTGTTATGCTCAACTAACACTTTAGAGTCCTTTGATTCCCCTTATGTCAGCAGCATGCCTGGTAAGGCCCAGGGACACCCTTGAAGTGCACCCCGTACACATCAAGGTAAGTGCGTAAGCACTGTGCTTTTGGGGAACGCTAATGGTGGCCCCAAATCTCAAGGTATCTCTGACTCAATATCAAACATATTTTGATTTTTAAAAACACATTTGAACTAATAGTAGTCTTAAAGGCTTACTTTCTGGGTAGAATTAAGTCTGAAATCATCCAAATATTATCATCTTCACAGCTGCAGGAAGGCAGCTGATCTTTGCAGAGCTAACAATGCTGTCTCTGTGCAAAGTATTGAATAAGCTAGAATAAGGCTTGGGGTGAGCCCCATGAGCGAGCAAAACCTCAGTGACACACATGGCCCTCCAAATGCAGAGCCAAAGGGTGTGGTTATACGGTATTGAAAATCAAGGGAAAAGATTTAATCTTTCAGAACCCTCCCCCTGCTTCCGTCCACCAACCTCTCTTGGCGTATACTCTCTGTGCCTGTGGGAGCCATTTCGATAGTATGAATCAATAATCAAGACACTTCATCATCATCGTCACAATCACACACAGTGTGTCTACTATGAACAAGACTCTCAACATAAACTATCTCGTCTAATCCCCGTCACAACTATCTGAGGCAGGTATTATTATGTCTATTTTAAATTGAGGAAACTGAAGTTGAAAAATTATATAATTTTTCCAAGATTACTCTGATAACAACTCGTGAACACAATATTTGAACCCAAGACTTGTGACTCCAGAAGCCATGCTCCTTCCATATACCTACCTTGTATTTTCTAAGTGCCAGAGCAATCATCTGCACTTAAAAAGGCTTTACAAATTGAATTTACTAATGGGGGTGATGTACGATTCTTAAAAAATAATAATTTTCTCTAAAGGTGAAATGGATCAAAACCTTTAAAAGTGAGTCTTTGGTGTGGCAGCCGTTAACATGATGGTCTTATTTTATTCTCACCCCTTTGAAGAGTGAAATTGATGAGCAACGAGGATGCTACCGCAACTCCCTAACTCAGTTTGTAGTCCGCAGGCAGAAGACGGAGTCTAAAGTGCATATCAACACACGGCGTTTCTCTCAGCATTTCACTGTTGCAATTAATCAGCAAGTTAAAGTATAAACAACAGCTAATTCTACATAACATTCCTTATCTCTTCGACCAGGGTTCTTCTGGTGTGCTGGGGACTCCAAGGCCAATACTGGCTCGCGCTGATGCATTTTGATTTCTGCTTGCTCGAGAGTCCTAACTGTGTGGCAGGGCCATCGGCACCAGGAGTTACAAGTACGTAAAGTAAGTAACCAAATATTATATTTGGTTCCTTTGGATGAGGAAGGTGGGGGCTGGATTTTTCCTCTTTTGTTTTTGTGATTCGGGAACCTTATCAGAAAGCAGCTGGCTCATTCTGCTGGACCCAGGAGGAGCTGTAAAGCTACTCCCTGCTCCAAAGTGCAGGAGCACTAAATGGTGAATATTTGTAATGGGACGGTATAGTCAAGTATTACCACTGTACATCGGTAGGTGTACTGCTGGGTAGACTATTAAGTGATTGAATGAAAGGGGAAAACTTGGATTTCTAATGCAAAAGGAAATCATTTAGTTTTCTTAAGTGCTTCCATCAGCAGCTTCTAAGGTGGTCTGAGACAATGGTTCTGGGGTGTTGACTACGAAATGCTGGTATTTGGTACAAGTAGGGAGTGAGAGGTAAGTCTCTATTTGGACTTTGACTAATTTGTTCTAGTATGTCATCCTTTTTTGTTGTTGTTGTTGTTGTTAGAAGTGTTTCATGCTCTGTTTTATGTATATGTCAAAATTTCTTGATTTTCATGCCATTGACAGGTCTTTTTTACTAACTCCACTCGCAGCTAAATTCACAAGATTATAAATATCAAGTGTTCTGAAAATCAGTTTTAGCTATCCAGTTCAATGCCATCTGTTTTACAGATGGAGAAACTGAGTCTCAGCCCTATTCTTTTTTTTTCTTTTTTTTTTTTTTTTGAGAGGGACAGGATCTCTTTGTTGCCCAGGCTGCAGTGCCGTGGCTCACTGCAGCCTGTAACTCCTGGGCTCAAGTGATCCTCCCACCTTAGCCTCCAGAGTAGCTGGGACTATAGGCACACACCACCACTCCCAGCTAATATTTTTAAAAAATTTTGTAGAAATGGAATCTCACTATGTTGCTAAGGCTGGTCTCAAACTCCTAGGCGTAAGAGATCCTCCCGCCTCACCCTACTGAGTAGCTGGGATTATATGCGTGAGCCACTGCACATAGCTGTTGGTTATTTCTTAGAGCCCTCTGTCCTAGAAAACTTGTCATGACCTTATAATTGGCACAGTGGACTTAGAGCCTGGA
>NW_012151507.1:4441083-4461845 GCF_000956105.1 Propithecus coquereli
AATCTACTGTCTGATTACACCTGAAATGTCACAGCACAGTTGAGACTATGGTATCATTGTGCAGTCTGTATCAACGAGTATTCCGAAGCATTTTCATGTACTAAGCTAGACATGTGTGTGTCTGTCTGTCTGTCTGTCTCAGAGGGGCAAAAAAGGAGAGGGGGGCTGGGGAATGCATAAATAAAGGCTGCATATAAGTTAACAGAACCAGTGATGATGGCTTCCTAGTAAATGCATAGGTGAGTCACACTGGGGACAGGTAAACATTGGCTAATCGATACCATGCTGGGCTCAGACATAAGATAACTTGCATTTTCCTGAAAACAAGAGATAAGGTCTCCATGTCAATAAATAATACCCAGAAAGTAAGATTCTTGCCCAAAGGTTTCCAAACTTTCTAGATGCAAGGGCCCCTTATTGACCCCAGGCCATAGTTCCTCCTAAGTAGTCAGGACCAAACAACTTTTAGTAAATATTTATGTTGGCACAACTTCGTAGTTGTTTGCACAAATAATATACAAATTAAAAAATAATAATATTTTTATTTTATTCTCAATCATAATTACTTAATAACGGGGTTTGTGTGCCTGCTGAGTACTGCACAATTTCTCGATCCTTGGAATCAGATTGGACATGACTCTTTCATTTTCTGTTCCACCTCAGTGTTCCTGCAGTCCTTGCTTTTTTTCATAGCAATTGCCGAACACCTAGCTTTGCAAAGATACGATGTCATCAAATGGAACTCAGCCTTCTATAATATTAAAACTGTTAACTGCCTTGAACTAATACTTAGCTTGGTGTTCCATGGACATTGAGAATCACTGTGCTTTCCTCAAAAATTTAAAATAACTCAGGCCACCTCTGCACAGTTTGGGAAAGACAGCCCTAGCCTCCTGTTCTGACCCTTCATGATATATTATCCTAATAAACTAAAGTGGACATGCAATCTGACTTAGTAAATTATATATTTGCATTTTACTTCTTTGAAGTAGAGAAAGCAGTATAAAATCCACAGGGAAAGCATAGTAGTTTCTAACCCTGTGGTTAAAAATTGGTAACTTTTGTGCAACCAATAGCAATTTCCCAAGTTATCTAGTAATTTTATGTTGCTTAAGTTATATGCTTTTTAAAATTCACTTTCACCCAGTGACATCTACCTTCCCAACTGAGTCATATTTTCCTAATTCTTATTAACTAGTTCTTCCATATTTAGTCAACTTTGATGAGTCTTTCTTCATTAAAATAATAATATTTCTTCAAAACATTCCAACAAAGGAACAGCCAATTTTCTGTTGAATATCTACATAAGGAGCAATAACATTTTAAATGTTGTTTCTGCATTTTCATGTGAAATAGCATTCCAATAATCAGTGGCATTAGTACACTTTTCACTCTAATAAAATTTCCTATCGTGTTATCAGTCACTTTGCCTAAATGTAAAACGGTCACTGACTAGAAATTATTCCTACTTATAAAAAAGGGGAGGGACAAAACTTTTTCTAAAATGCACATTTACATTTTTTAAATCATTTTGGTTTCATATAATTATCAATACTTGAAGGAGTGGTTAGAAGCATTAGTTTTTATCTGACAGTGAAGGTGGTATTTCCACTGGGTGCCTCTGTGCTCACATTTTCTCCTGTTTGCTTTTCCCAACATGGGGAACAACTCAAATGAGACGATGGCGATATACCAAGCAGATTTGAACCAAAATATTAAAGAAAGAAACAAAAAACTGTTCAAGATGACTTTGAAACCTATTCTGTACCCTTCTCTTTTCTTTTTCTCTCTTTCCCTTTCTCCCACTATCATTCTTATATTTTCTTCACTTTCTAAAAGACAAATTTTAAATATACATTTCTAGTTTTCCCCAATGGCTCTAATTCCAAATATTCTGTAACTTTGTCTTCATAAACCCAAAATTGTCAAGGCAGAAAACCCAGGGAGATTTGCTGCTCAGAGAAGCCTAACTGCCTCTGGTCCACACTGAGTTACAGTGGTGGCCTGGGGAGACTTCTGTTTATTATACATTTGATAAGAGGTCATTTGAGGAAGGAATATTTAACTCATGATATTAGCTTCTAGCAAATTCTTGCTCAATTAATGTTTTTAATTGAAACAGATATAAGGTGATGAATGAATTCATTTTACCCGTGAGGAAATCAACTCAAATATTTGTGCAATAGCTATTATAGACCAAGCACATTGCTAGGAAAAAATTAGAAACAAGCCAAAGAAAATGCCCTACTTTGGGAAAACATATAGCCTTATGCAGAGAGAAGACTAACTGATATGATCAGTTAATCAACAATACAATGCAGTCCTTTCTTGGGGTGAACACACTGCAGTTCCTCCAGGAGTCAAGAGAAAGGCAAAGTGAGGAAAGGGAGGAACAAGATGGCTGAAGAGAAGCCTCCAGCGACCATCCCTCTGCACAAACACCTAATACAACAATTATCCACCCAAGCAAGCATCTTCAGAAGAACCAAAAATCAAGTGAGTGATCATACTACCTGGTTTTAACATCATCTCAAGGAAAGAGGCACAGAAGAGAGTAGAAAAGACAGTCTTGCATTGCCTATGCCACGCAGTCCCCATCCCCCAGCAGTGCTATACCAGTGTGCCACATGGAGAGAGAATCTCTGTGCCTGGGAGAGGGAGTGTGAAGTGATTGTGGGGCTTTGTACTGAAACTCAAGGCCACCTAGCACAGGGAAACACACCACAGGGCAACACAGCGCAGGGCAGAATTCTGCCAGTGCCCACAGAGGGAGAATTTTGACCTACCAACCACTGGGAAATCCTCCACCTCAAAACCTGAGTTCCCACTAGCCCCACCATTGGCTGCCAAAAAGCAGCCTGGGGCTTGGACTAAATTCACAAGGCAGTTGGGCCACAAAGGCTGCAGCCCTGGGGCAATTCCTGTGGTGTGGCTGGCTCCAAACCAGTGGACCTGGGGTGCACATAACCCAGTGAGACATCAACAGCTGCAGCCAAGCCAGTGCCTATGTCACTTCTCCCCAAACTACAGACAGCATGGCTCAGGGAGAGTCTTCTTCCACTTGAGGAAAGGAAAAGGAAGAGCTCAGAGGACTTAATTTGGCAACTTGGGTACCAGCTCAGTCACAGTAAAATAAAGTACCAAGCACTCTCCTGAAGCCTCTGAGTCTAGGCCTTAGTTCATGGCTGGCATTTCTGGACCTACCCTGGGCCAGAAGGACACATGCTGCCGGAAGGGAAGGACCTGGTCCTGGCAGGATTCACCACTTTCTCACTAAAGAGCCCTGGGGCTTTGAATAAATATTAGAGGTAGCCAGACAACAGTTACCATGGGCTTTGGGTGAGACTGGGCTGGCTTCAGGTGTGACCTGGCACTGGTGGCCACAAGGGAGTATCCACATCACTCCTCCCCCAACTCCAGCAGCCCAGCACAGAAAGTGAGGGAAGAGAGTAAGAGATTTTGCCTGGTAATCCAAGGAATTCTGTATCTTACCCAGTCCACCAAAGCAGTATCACCAGGAGTCTACAAGAGTCACAGCATTAGTGGGCTTGGGGTATCCCCAGTGCTGATATGGCTGCAGTGATCAAAGATTTAGATCATAACACCTAATTCCAATCTTTGCATATCTGGAAAGCCTCCTCAAGCCCAGACTGTGAAGATTAAAATAAATATCTAACTCTTCAATACCCAAACATTGATGAACATCCACAAACACAATCAAAAACATTTAGGAAGACACGCCATCACCAAACAAACTAAATAAGGTACAATTGACCAATTCAGGAGTGATGGAGGTAGGTAAACTTTCAGACAAAAAAATTCAAAATAGCTGTCCTAAATAAGCTCAGTGAACTTCAAGACAACACAGAGAAGGAATTCAGAAGCCTATCAGAGAAATTTAACAAAGAGGTTGAAATAATTTTAAAAATCAAGTGGAAATTCTAGAGCTGAAGAATTCAATTGACAAACTGAGAAATGCCTCGGAGTCTCTTAACAGCAGAAATAACAAAGCAGAAGAATTAGTGAACTTGAAAACAGGCTATTTGAAAATACACAGTCAGAAGACAAAAAGAAATAAGAATAATCATGAATGAAGAGCACCTACAAGATCTAGAAAATAGCTTCAAAAGAACAAATCTAAGAATTATTGGCCTTAAAGAGAAGGTAGAGAGAGAAATTAAGGTAGAAAGTTTATTCAAAGAAATAAGAGCAAAGAACTTTCCAAACCTAGAGAAAGATATCAATATTCAGGTACAAGAAAATCATAGAACACAAAGCAGATTTAACCCAAACAAGACTACCTCAAGGTATTTAATAGTCAAACTCCCAAAGGTCATGGATAAAGTGAAGGTCCTAAGGGAAGGAAGAAAAAGAAAAAAGTAACACATAAAGGAGCTCTGATACATCTGGTAGCAGACCTCTCAGTGGAAACCTTATAGGCCAGGAGAGAGTGGCGTGACATATTCAAAGTGCTGAAGCAAAAAACCTTAACCCTAGAATATTATATCCTGCAAAAATATCCTTCAAACATGAAGGAGAAATAAAGACTTTCCCAGACAAACAAAACCTGAGGGATTTTATCAACACCAGATCTATCCTACAAGAAACACTAAAAGGAATTCTGCTATCTGAAAGAAAAGGACATTAATGAACAATAAGACATCACCTGAAAGTATATAACTCACTGGTAATAGTGAGGACACAAATACAGAATACTGCTATTCTGTTGCTGTAATTGTGGTATATAAACCACTTATATCTTGAATAGGAAGACTAAAATACCTATCAAAAATAACAACTTTTTGAGAGCTAGGTAGTATAAAAAGATATGGATGGAAACAATAAAAAGTGAAGGGAGATGGAGTTAAAATGTACAATTTCTTTTAGATTTGTCTTTGCTTGCTTGTTTATAAGCAGGGTTGTCATATGTTTAAAATAATTGGTTATGAAATTTTTTGCAAGCCTCACAGTAAACTCAAATCATAAAACCTACAACAGATACACAAAAAATAAGCAAGAAATTAAAACACACTATCAAAGAAAATCACTTTTAACAAAGGAAGACAGGAAGGAAGGATGAAAGAGACAACCACAAAACAACAAGAAATCAAATAACAACATGGGAGTAGTAAGTCCTTATCTATCCATAGTAACATTGAATGTGAATGGATTAGACTCTCCAATCAAAAGACACAGAGTGGCTGAATGGATTAAAAAATAAGAGCAGACTATATGTTGTCTGCAAGAAACCCACTTCACCTATAAAAATACACATAAACTGAAAATAAAGGGATGGAAAAAGATATTCCATGCAAATGGAAACCAAAGAAGAGCAGGAATATCTATACTTCTAGCAGATAAAATATATTTCAAGACCAAAATTTTAAAAAGAAACAAAGAAAGTCATTATATAATGATAAAAGGATATATGCAGCAAGAGGACATAACAATTCTAAATATATATACACCTAACACTGGAGTACCCAGATATATAAGGCAAATATTATCAGAGTTAAAGAGAGAGATAGACCCCAATATGATAATTATTGGAGACCTCAACACTCCATTTTCAGCATTGGACAGATCACCCAGACAAAAAAAATCAGCAATGAAGCACTGGACTTAGTCTGCACTATAGACCAGATGGACCGAATAGAAATTTACAGAACGTTTAGTCCAACAGCTGTAGAATTCACATTCTTCTCCTCAGCTCATGGATCATTCTCAAGGATAGACCATGTATTAGACCACAAAATAACTCTGAAAAAATTCAAAAACATTGAAATCATACCATGTATTTTCTCTGACTAAAATGGAATAAAACTAGAAATTAATAACAAGAGGAACATTGCAAAAAATATACAAACACATGGACATTAAACAATATGCTCCTGAATAACCAGTGGTTCAATGAAAAGATTAAGAAGGAAATTTAAAAATTTCTTGAAACAAATGAAAATGAAAACACAACATATCAAAACCTATGGGATACAGTAAAAGCAGTAATAAGAGGAAAGTTTATAGCAATAAGAAAAGTGCCTACATCAAAAAAATAGTAAAGCTTCAAATAAACAACCTAACAATGCATCTTAAAGAACTAGAAAAACAACAGCAAATCGACACAAAATTAGTAGAAGAAAAGAAATAATAAAGATCAGAGCAGAATAAATGAAATTGAAGCCAAAAAAATACAAAATATCAACAAAATGAAAAGATGGTTTTTTTGAAAAGATAAATAAAATAGACACACTTTCAGCCAGAATAAGAAAAAAAGAGAGAAGATCCAAATAGATAAAATCAGAGATGAAAAAGGATACATGAAAACTGATACTGCAGAAATCCAAACGATGACTAGAAACTACTATGAGCAATTATATGCCAATAAATTGGAAAACCTAGAAGAAATGGATAAATTCCTAGACACATATAACCTACCAAGATTGAACCAGGAAATTATCCAAAACCTCAATAAACCAATAACGAGTAATGAGATAGAAGCAGTAATGAAAAGTCTCCCATTAAAGAAAAGCCCAAGGCCGGGCGCGGTGGCTCACGCCTGTAATCCTAGCACTCTGGGAGGCCGAGGTGGGTGGATCGCTCAGGGTCAGGAGTTCGAGACCAGCCTGAGCAAGAGCGAGACCCCGTCTCTACTAAAAATAGAAAGAAATTATCTGGACAACTAAAAATATATATATAGAAAAAATTAGCCGGGCATGGTGGCACATGCCTGTAGTCCCAGCTACTTGGGAGGCTGAGGCAGTAGGATCGCTTGAGCCCAGGAGTCTGAGGTTGCTGTGAGCTAGGCTGAAGCCACGGCACTCTAGCCCGGGCAACAGAGTAAGACTCTGTCTCAAAAAAAAAAAAAAAAAAAAAAAGAAAAGCCCAGGACCCAATGGTTTCCCTGCTGAATCTACCAAGCATTCAAAAAAGAACTAATACTAACCCTACTTAAACTATTCCAAAAAATCAAGGAGGAGGGGTTACTCCCAAACTTATTCTACAAGGCTTGTATCACGCTGATACCAAACCAGACAAAAGAAACAACAGAAAAAGAAAACTATAGGCCGATATCTCTGATAAACATAGGTGCAAAAATCCTCAACAAAATACTAGCAAATCAAATTCAACAATACATTAAAAAGATTATTCATCATGATCAAGTGGGATTCACCCCAGGGATTCAAGGATGGTTCAACATATGCAAATCAATCAATGTGATACATCATATCAATGGAACAAATGACAAAAAACCATATGATCATTTCAACTGATGCTGAAAAATCATTCAATATCCTTTTGTGATAAAAACTCTCAAAAAACTGGGTATAGAAGGAACTTATCTCGACACTATAAAAGCCATATATGACAAACCCATAGCTAGTATCATAATGAATGGGGAAAAATTGAAAGCCTTTCCTCTAAGATCTGGAACAAGACAAGAATGCCCACTTTTACCACTGTTATTCTACATAGTACCAAAAGTTCTGGTTAGAGCAGTCAGACAAGAGAAAGAAATAAATGGCATGCAAATTGGAAAGGAAGATGTCAAATCATCCTTGTTTACAGATGATATAATCTTATGTCTAGAGAAACCTAAAGACTCCACCCAAAAATTATTGGAACTGATATATAAATTCAGTAAAGTTGCAGGATACAAAATAATCATACAAAAATCAGTAGCATGTCTATATGCCAACAGTAAACAATCTGAATAGGAAACCAAGAAAGTAATCTCATCTAATTTATAATAGCTAGAAATAAAATAAACTAACTACCTAGGAATAAACTTAAAGAAATGAAAGATCTCTATAATGAAAACTACAAAACTCTGCTGAACAAAATTGAAGAGGACACCAAAAAATGGAAAGATATTCCATGCTCATTGATTGGAAGAATCAATAGTATCAAAATTCCCATACTACTCAAAACAATCTACAGATTCAATGCAATCCCCATAAAAATACTAATGACATTCTTCGTGGAAATAAAGAAAAAGTAATCCTAAAATTTATATGTAACCACAAAAGACCCAGAATAGCCAAAGACATCCTGAGCAAAAAGAATGAAACTAAAGGAATCACATTACCTGATGTCAAATTATACTACAGAGCTGTGTTAACCAAAACAGCATGGTACTGGCATAAAAACAGACATATAAACTAATGGAACAGAATAAAGAACTCAGAAATAAATCCACACATCTATAGTGAACTTATCTTTGACAAGGTTGCCAAGAACATACTGTGGGGAAAGGACAGTCTCTTCAATAAATGGTGCTGGGAAAACTGGATATCCATATGCAGAAGAACGAAACTAGACCCTTATCTCTCACCATATACAAAAATCAAATCAAAATGGATTAAGGACTTAAATCTAAGACCTGAAACTATGAAACCACTAAAAGAAAACACTAGGGAAAAGATTCAGGACATTTGTCTGACAAGGACTTCTTGAGTAATACCCCCAAAGCAACCAAAGCAAAATTGGACAAATGGGATCACATCAAGCTAAAAAGCTGCACAGCAAAGGAAACAATCAACAAAGTGAAGAGACAACCCACAGAATGGGAGAAAATATTTGCAAACTACCCATCTGACAAGATATTGATAACTAGAATATATAAGAAGTTCCAACAACTCAATAAGAAAAAAATCAAATAATCCAATTTAAAAATGGGCAAAGGGAAGGGCATGCCTTTAACCCGCATTTGGGTGAGGCAAAGACATCAAGTGTAACTATAATGTTTGTACCCTCACAAAACCCTGGAATAATAAATAAAAATAGATAAATAAAAAATAAATAAACATTTCTCAAAAAAGACATACAAATGGCCAATAGGTATATCAAAAAAGCTCAATATCATTAGTCATCAGAGAAATGCAAATCAAAACTATAATGAGGTATCATCTCACCCCAATTAAAATGGCTTTTATCAAAAAGACAGGCAATAAGGAATGCTGGCAAAAATGTGGAGAAAGGGGACCCCTAGTACACTGTTGGTGGGAATGTAAACTAGTGCAACCAATATGGAGGTTGCTCAAAAAACTAAAAATAGAACTACCATATGGCCCAGCAATCTCACTGCTGGGTAGATAGCCAAAGGAGGGGAAACCAGTTTATCAAAGAGACATCTGCACTCCCATGTTTATTGCAGCACTATTCACAGTGGCCAAGATTTAGAATCAACCTAAGTGTCCATCAATGGATGAATGGATAAAGAAATTGTGGTGCATATGCACAAAGGAATATTACATAGCCACAAAAAAGAATGAAATCCTACCATTTGTAACAACATGGATGGAACTGGAGAAAATTATGTTAAATCAAATAATGCAAGCACAGAAAGACAAATCTTACATGTTCTCACTCATGTGGGATCTAAATATTAAAAGCAACTGATCTCACGGAGACAGAGAGTAGAATGACAGTAACCAGAGAATGAGAATGTTCCCAACACAGAGAAATGATAAATGTCTGAGGTGATGCATCCCCCAATTAGCCTGATTTGATTAATTCACATTGTAGCCTATATCAAAACATCACATGTACCCTATAAAAATATACAATTATGATGTGTCCATAATGATTAAAATAGAAATATATTTTTAAAAAAAGAGAAAGAAAGGCAAAGTCACCATGGGGTGAAGCAGCCACACACACCTCTATGGACCACCTCCAGGCTTTGCTGTCAGTGCTCCCAGACTCTGGAGCCCCCCTCTTCCCTTCTCTGCCCCCTGAAGTCCTATCCATCCCCCAAATCCTAGAGCAAATACTATTCCTCTATGTTGTTTTCCTACCAACCGAGAGTCAGAATTAGCACCTCCTCCTTCATGCTTTTATTACACTTTGTCCATAAGACATATCTCTGTCTTAGCACTTTACACAGAATATTGTATTTATTTATATCTGTGTCTCACTTCTGCACCAGACAGATCACTGCTCTAGAGAGGGCATCGTGCCTTGTTCATCCTTTGCACTCCCAATAGCAGCCTTGTGCTTAGCAGCATAGAAGCCACTCACTTGAGTGTTTGATGCCTGAATTAATCAGAGAGTGAATCATAGAATCTGAGTTGACAGGATCCTATACAGCAGTGGTCCCCAAACTTTTCGGCACCAAGGCCCAGTTAATGGAAGACAATTTTTCCACGGATGGGGGTTGGGGAGACAGCGGGGAGGATCCAACAGGAGGCGGAGCTCAGGCAGTGATGTGAGCAGCTGTAATACAGATGTAAATACAGATGAAGCTTCGCTGGCTCCCCACCCCATCACCTCCTGCTGTGCAGCCGGGTTCCTTAACAGGCCATGGACCAGTACTGGTCCGCAGCCCAGGGGTTGGGGACTGCAGCTGTAAGGTATTTGATTCCACCCCTCCACATGATCTATTAGTCTCCTGCTTATGATATCTTCAAAAATGTGTCATCTAGACTCTGCCTGAATAAAGCTGACTTTAGAGTTTGAAATGCTGGAAAGTGTTCACATTGAACTAAAATGTACCTCTTCAGTTCCACTGCTGGCCATAAGTTTAATCTTTGTCTCTGTGATAACCTTTCAAATGTTTAAAGGCAGATGTTTACATTTCTGGGTCAGGCTCTTAGATCAGAGCCACTACTTACATATCCTCTTTTGCAAAGTAAACCCAGGGCAGTTCGGTTCCTTGCCCAAGGCCGCCATGGTTAGCTCACAACAGAATCAGGTCCCTGGCTGGGCCTCCCTCTTCCCTCAGCAATTGGAGTAAATGAGTTCCTTGTTCCTGAACCAGCCCAGCACTTTCGATCAGCAGCACGTACCTGAAACTCCAACATCCTAGGCAAGGAAATAAAGACACACCATGGTCCTTTCGACACCAGGAGCCCATTCCTGCTGTCCAGAACACCTTTCCTGCCCACCAGGGCAGGATGAACACTACTAGCCTCTCTCCAGGGAAATCACCCTCCCCTGCTGACTTCCTCTCTAGTTTCAGTGGAGCCATGCTAGGAAAATTCCCTCACCCTCTATCTCAGCCTAGCTCTTGGAAATGGCTCCTCACCCTCCCCTAACAAAAAGAGCCTGCTTTGTTTGCTGGTGTCCTGCTGTGGTCATGAATGTCATGCTATGATCAGACCTGCTGTCTTTATAGAGCCAGCATGGCTCTGTGCACAGCTACAAACATCATATATGTACATGCAGTTCCCTCTCTTTTTTCCCAGAGTCTTTTTTCCCATAAAAGTGGATATTCTTTATTGAATGCCTATTATGTCCCACAAAAATGAATAGCATTATATCTCACCTTGCAAATGAGGAAACTGAGGACTAAAGTGGGCAAGCCATTTTTCTATGTCACCAAGTTGATTCATGATAGAGCAGGGATCTGAAACAGATGTACCGGCCCCAACACCCAGACTTCAGCCGCCTCTCTAAATGTAGGGTCACTCTCCTCCTCTTGGGCCCAGGAGAGGGAAATTGCACAAAGTTCTCGATTCTGTAGTGTCCATCAGGGTCTAGCGCATGACTTCCCCTAAAGGGAATCTACCAGCTCTTCCCCAATAAACACTATCCAGTTGCTATAGGAAGAAACCAGCCCTACAACGACTTTACGTTACACTTGAAAAAAGTGAAGCTTTTCACTTCATTCAAAAAATGTCGACTGAGTGTTGACTATACTATGTTCCAAACACTGCCCTAGACACTGGGGACACAGCAGAGAACAAAACAAGTGAAGTCCCTATAGTCGAGCTGCTTCTCTTAGGTTCCCAATTCTAAAAACGAAAGATGCATATCATCAAAAACAAAAGGAGAGGGTTCAACTGTGAAACGAAAACCAGAAAATGTTTAGGAAAACTATGTCTTTAGGGACACTTCACTGTGCTTTTAAAACTTACAAACTTGGGAAAATAAAAATTTTGCCACAAAAACGTATTAGGGAAAAGCTAACATCACATGACTTAGTGCTAAATGTATGTGCTATTGACCAGAAATGCTACAGAAATTAAAAGAACAGAGGCTTGTTGATGTGAAAGGCAGAAGACAAAACCAATTCTGGGAAATGTTTTTATAGTTACAATAAGTTATAGTTATTACGCACTTACTACGTGCCAGGAACCATTCTAAGACATTTTACAGGTGTTAACTCACTCGATTCTCACAAAACACTGCAAGGAAGCTATTACCATTTTCTTCATTTTTATGATGCACAGTGGGGTTAAATAACTTGTCCAAGATCACACAGTAGTAACTGACAGAACTGAGATGTATCCCAGGCAGGCTGGTTCCAGAGCCTGGTTGCTTAATCCATACAATACATTGCCTTTCAGTGTTCTTACACATCCATGCTGTTGTACTAACATGGTACGTGGTCTCGTGTCAGAAGATTCTCCAGCCTGTGCCAATGGTGACCATGCCACGTGCCCTGGAGATGAATCAGTATCAGACTGAGAGAGGACGGATGGTTTGCCATGCCTGCCGTTCCACCACATACCCTCACTGGCAGCCACCCTCCATCTCCCACCGGTGACCATCACTGGTGACCAGCAAAAGAGGGACACACCCACAGCACAGTGGGGCCCTGGCGGCATGCCAGGGGCTGGGATCACGTAGGGCAGGGCTGCAGCACCACCCGTGGCCACAAGTGTCTTGGCTTCTGGTCCCAGCTCCACCCCACCAGCTGCTGTGTGGCTTCCTGTCAGGTTACCACGCCAACCTGAGCCTCAGTTCTGCGTGTGATAAAAAGCACCTGTATGACAAGGTGACCCTTTCCTGGTCTGCGGCTCTCTTCAGTCCCAGGGCTAGAGAAGGGAAGCTGGAGGCAGCAGCACACTCCAGAATGCAAGACTCTGTCCGCTAAAGGGTCCAGATTCCAGCCACTCTGCCAGCAGCCACAGCCTCGACCACGACCGCACTAACATCTGGCGCCGTGCTGGGCAAGGGGTGGGAACATACCAAGCCCGGGGGTTAACCGGTGACCTGAACTTCTCCTTCTCACGTGCACACGCCGGAGACCGGCTACAGGGGATTCAAACTGAGCAAATCCCTTAATCTTCTAAATTCTTTTTCCTGGTTTGTCGAAGCAGCCAGGGATGGGGTGGAGCTTCTGTGACGAAAAAGTTCTGCTTCATTTTCCCCACACAGGAGAACATGGCCCAGAGAGTCGCGATTGTGGGAGCTGGGGTCAGCGGGCTGGCCTCCGTCAAGTGCTGTCTGGAGGAAGGGCTGGAGCCCACCTGCTTTGAGAGGAGCGATGACCTCGGGGGGCTGTGGAGATTCACCGTAAGTGGGGTTCCAGCGACTTTATTTGTCTGTTGGAAAATGACTTGATGGCTGGGAAATGATACCTGTATTTATTCCACAGGGCTGGTGGCCCTGGGGAAGGTTAGAACTGTTTGCTGAACAGGGGGCCGGGAGGGGCCGTTGAAATTGTAAAAGAAACAGGACACAGGCTGAGCTTGGGTGGGAGTCACAATAGCCGACTCACAAACAAATCCAAAACCGAGAGGGAGAAATGTTTCCAAAGATGCCCACAAAGTGTGGAAGAGAATGGAGTGACTGAGACAGGCCAGGAGAGCCCAGGACCAGGGAGCAGGGCCAGAACTCGGGGTCAGAAGCAAGGCCAGAGACTGCAGCGTCTGGGGCGAGAGCAGGAATTCCAGCCTCTGCCCACAGGACTGAGCTGCTTTATCGGCTTCTTTTCCCAGCCCTGCTCCATCTGCGTTAAAGCAACACGGGGCTCAGGGCAAGATAAGTTCCATAATCAGGGTCCTGCTGCTCAGGCAATCCCAGTCCAGACCAAGAACAATCAGCAGTAAAGAATGTGAGTTTGGAGGCTTTTTTTCTTCCCGGAGCAAAAGAGAAGTAACATTCTTTTTTTCTTCCCCGAGCAAAAGAGAAGTAATATTCTCAAGTCTCAGCAGGTCTGGAGTCTGGATTGGAGAGGGGAACAGAGGAACGAGGCTGAGGAGAGGGCACTATGAAGCCCACCCTTGCCTGGCCCGGGGCCCAGTGGGATTGCGAGGTCCCTGTTTGAGGCTATTGAAACCCTGAACCCAACAGGGCGAACGCTCTCTGATCTCCACAGCTCAGCCAGGGAGGTGTTTGCATCCAATCTCCCCAAAGCTTTTCCCTCCTTCCAGACAAAAGCCTTCCCTGCCATCTTCAGATGTGCTGAGGGAAAAGCTGTCAGAAACAGCGAAAAGAAGCAAGTTGTCAGATGGCCTGGCCTCAGACCCTCTGAGAAGCTGAGACATTTCTCTATTACGGAAGGGTGGAATTTGGAAGTGGAATAAAGTAATTATTCTCTAGCTCAGTGAGCAAAGGTCCAGAGAGGCCAAGGTTGCTGGTTTAGTCATAGTCCTCCAGCATAGGCCAGCTTGGCTCACACAGAAAACTGCATATCTTAAAATGTACCCAACCATCACATGTGATCATCAATTCATGGATATTTTCCAAAGGCGACTAGGTAAAAGGGCACATCTGTTCCCAGGATTCAAACTGCATGTGTCCCCATAGGATAGCAGAAACCTGACACCTGTGCCTAAACTCTTCCCTCCCAAGCCCTTTGAAGACATTACTAATCAAGCATGATAACTTCCTACTAATGAGCCTCAGAATCCTTCTTAACACAATATTGCAGACGAGCATACCTAATGGGTCAGAGTTGGCAGTTGGATTGAAACATGATACTGCCCTATTAAATTAGCAGAATTATTTGGCTAAAGTAATCTCAGTCAAAGCAAAAAGCAAGCCCAAAGACCAACAGCTGTACTTGGTCTCTTGGGACACCAGACAAAAATGTTCCTTATTGAAAGTCATATGCTGTACTTGGAAAAGAAAAAAAAAAAGAAACAATATGTTCCTTATCTAGATCATAAACACCTAATTAACACTAAAAGTCATTTAACTAAGAATCAAGAGAAATGGGTCTAGATCCAGCTGTGCCCAACTGGCTGTATGACTTGGGCGGGTCAAATGCACAAAGTGTGATGCAGTATGGGGGACACAAACATGAGAAGGATTCACTCTGCCCTTCAGAGCTATCAGGCAGGTGAAAGAAGGCAAGGATCTCGCAAGGCAGAAACAGTGCTGTGTCCATTTAAAGGAGTGTAGGATTGAAGCCACTTTGGGAAAGCCAAGGAAGCCTTCCTTGAAGACATGGTATGATGGGCTTAGAAACATTTTAACAGGGAGAAGAGATGGAGCAGAAGATACCAGGGAGGGAACGAGTAAAGAAACAGTGCTGGGTGTGTTCAGAAAGTGAAAATGGCTTATTGGTGCGCGTGGTACATGTAAGAGGAGTAACGAGAGGAGAGAAGGGTAGCTGAACGGGCAAGGGGTTCATGCTCAGTTTAAAAAGCGGTGGGCAATAAGGAGCAAAAATAAGGAGATTTCTTTGTTTTACTACGCTGGTTTCATTTGCATGAGGGAAAGACCCAGATATGTTTGTAGGTAAAGAGAAAATATCTGGATGAGGGGAAATGATTAAATACATAAATCCAAACTGGGGCAAGATGCTAGCAGAGAAAGGAGGGAGCGGAACCGCAGGCACGAGTGGAAGGGCTGGCCTCGGAAATGGGGGGACAAGAGATACACCTCCTCCAGAGACTGACAGGGAGGAAGTGAGCATGGCAGAGAGATTCCGAGGTGGAGGAAAGAAGATACAAGAGCACGCGCACCAGAGACCTCAGTTCTTTCAGGAAAACATGGCGCCCGTGGAGAGGAGAGAGGGTGTGCGAGCGGTGCATGGGGTTGGAGAGTTAGAAAAATAGCGAAAGTCATGAAGAAAATATTAGGGGGAATGCGATAGGACATCAGAAAGATAACTAAGAGGAGTGCAGAGCAGTGGCCAAGGTAAAATGGCACCCAGTTGACACGTCATTCCACCTCTATTACCTCACGTAGAAAATGAAAACATGCAACCAGTTTGAAAAACAAATAAAAGCTGAATTACTGGGGGCCTGGGAAAATCCACCCCGCTTTCGTTAGGCAGCCCTCTCTTGACACACAGCCGCTTTGGGCACTGCTGTAATACTTTGAGATTCCTCCAAGCCTGGTTGGAAATCCCTAAACTGGACGACCTTGAAGATGCCTCAGCTCTAACATGCTATGAGCCTTCTGAGTCTTTCTAGAGACATCCCTCCTCTTCTTCCCCGACACACACACGCGCGCACACACACACACACACACACACACACACACGCATGCACCCCACAAGAGATTGGCTAGAGGTGTCTTTGCACTCAAACTAGGTGGCCCATTCAAAACCTGCAGAATTTAAAAGTCTGCTCTAGCAATGGCTGTGCTTGCCAGAAAGTGTACAAAGGGGGACTCCTGATGCCTCAGGGGGGAAGGGATCATAATGCAAAAGTAGAGACGCAAAATGCAGAAACCCAGCAAAACACATGTGGAGACAGTTTCCATTTCCACATAGGAAGAGGGCCCAAAGATTACAGAGATTATAAATTACTGCTCTTAACCGGACATGGACAAGAGCTTGACTCTGGTCTCTCCAGGCTCCCGCAGCCTTGAGGAAAGAGGGAGCAGACAAAGGCTGCAATGGAAAGAAAGGACGTCACACAGTGGGGAGGCGGGGATGGTGACAGCTAAAAAGAAAAGGCACACACTGGTAAGGAACCACTTCTGACCCACGTGGAGGCAGGACACACATGTGGAATGCTTCTCAGACCCTTAAGAGGGAGGGGAGGCGCAGGCCAGTAGCATTGCAGGTTGATTATGTCGATTATGTTATAATAAAGCAATACTTGAGAAAACAAAATTTGAGGAATTGGCTTATCACTAAAAATTAATGTTACTTTTAGAGAATTTTAGTACAGGAAGGGACCTTGAGAAATAGTCTTCAGGTAAAACCACGCTGACATCATCTAGAGGTGACGAACTTTGCTGTACTGGGAGGATGACTTTCTGCCTCATCCTTCTCATCCCTGTAACATGCTGGAGCCTAGTAACCCTCTCTGGAATTATCTCCTTCCCTGTGTACATCAAGGTCTTTTCTTCTGCACATGCATTCCTTCAGTTATTCAACATTTATTGAACACCCACTATGTGCCTTACATACCACATATTTTTACATTTGCTGAGGGCAGTGATGAAGTATAAGAATACTTCCCTCCTTTAAATCATTGAGGAATGGTTCCTCAGCTATTCCTCTTTTAGATTTGATAAACCTTATTCTTTAAAAGCCTTATTTCTAAAACTTCAGTAATCTTAGGGGGTTTCCCTTTTATTCATATGTTACCACCCAACTGAGTCCTTTGCCCACTGCCCAGTAAAGGCCAATTATATTGAGATGGCAGGAGTTGTAGCAGAGAAAGAGTTTAATATCACAAGGCGCCAGGCAAGGAGATGGGAGTAATTTTTTAAATCCATCTCCTCAAGAATTTGGGGGCTAAGATTTTTAAAGGTGATTTGGCAAGGGGCTAGGGAATTAGGTTTGCTGATTGGCTAGGGGTGAACTCATAGGGTTGGGAAGCGGAAATTGTGTTCTTGCCCGAGACGGTTCCTGAGTAGGGGGTTGCAAGACTCGTTGGATTGGTTCTCACACATCGCCACTCGTCCGGTTGGTCCCCCCGAATGCAGAGTCCGGAAAATATCTCAAAGACCAGTCTTAGGTTTTGCAATAGCAATGTCATCTATAGAATTGATTAGGAAAGTCACAAATCTTGCATCTGTCAAGGAGACGTGACACTTACACAGTGAGCAGTTACAGCAGTAGGCAAGTTAGGGAACAATGGCTGGTTAACATTTAGCTGTATCTATACCTCTATAGAAATCAGATGTTTGTCGCTATTCCTGCTTTATGGCCTTACATTATTTTAATATAAGTGGTTTCACATATATTCAATAAACATTTCTGAATTCCTATTATCCATTGTAGAGCACACCTGCCAGGGCCCTACCCTCACAGGGCTTACATTCTGGAAGATTCCTCAAATTTCCTCTGGAGTTTCTGCAGCTCTCCTGTGATACAAATCCAAGGACTGAACACTGTCCTCCCGCGAGAGTCTGACTCTCACCAGGGAGAAGGGTGACAAAGTAAAACGGGCGCTGGCTATTCTAAGGAAAGGACAAGAAGAAGGAAATAATTATTTTTGGAGACAGGAAGTGTGACTGTCATAAGCATAGAGAGAAGGCCTCTATTTAGGAGTGACTTTCAATATCATTTTACATTTATTTTAAAAACAAGAAAGAGAAGACAAAACTTTCTTCCTATTGTCTACACTCCTCCCTAAAGGACACGAAGCTCAAGGAAGTAAATATCCATGGTAGTTGTAAAAGAACAACACAAATAATGGTTAACATTTATTGAGAGCTTCCCAGGCACTGTTCTAAAAGCATGACAGCTATCATTTCAGTTTATCCTGGGGGTGATGTTCTATTGTTGTTCCTACATGAAGATAAGAAAACTGAGACACAGAGAAGTTAAGAAAATTCCCAACATCACTCAGCTAAAAATGTAGAGCTTGATGACCAGGTGCGGTGGCTCATGCCTGTAATCCTAACACTCTGGGAGGCCGAGGCAGGAGGATGGCTTGAGCTCAAGGGTTCGGAACCAGCCTAAACAAGAGTGAGACCCCGTCTCTACAAAAAATAGAAAAATTGGTCAGGCATGGTGGTGCGTGCTGGTAGTCCCAACTACTTGGGAGGCTGAGGCAGGAGGATCGCTTGAGCCCAGGAGTTTGAGGTTGCTGTGAGCTAAGATGACACCACTACACTCTATCCTGGGCAACAGAGCAAGACTCTGTCTCAAAAAAAAAAAAAAAATGTAGAGCTTGAGTATGAACTCAGGCAGTCTGACTTTGGGGCCCGTGCTGTTAAGAACTACATCCCAAGCACGTCTAGAGTCTGTCTCACAACTAGAAAATCAGGCAAATTTTGGACTGTGGCTCACGGAGTCCCCCCAAGTATCCCAGTGGGTGATGGTGACCTCCCTAGTGTCCTGCAGGACCAAAGTGGACCAGAAAGCCAGAAACCCCTCTGTTCAGGCTTTTTCTTTTCCCTCACTCCACAGTTCGCCCCTCCTTCCCTCTTGTCCCCTCTCACTCATTTTTCTCTTCATGAGAACAAAAATCTTCCTCTAAGTGGTCCCATCAGTGTTGGGGGGAGCATCTGCTTCCACACTTGGGGTTCCAGGGTAGTTGGCAGACCCACACAGGGATGGTGCCCCACGTGTCCGCAGCTGGGGAGTGAGGGGTGTGCAGGGCATGCGGTCTCACAGGGCCTGGGAGTCACTGGGAAGACGGCTTACTGAGGCAGGCCCTGGAGGGGGGCGCCCCGGACTCACCACAACAAATCAGAACAGGCGTGAACCGAGCTCTCTGTATATATACTAAATACTCCAGACCTTCTATTTTTCCAGAAGAAACAGTCAGTGGGAGGAAAGAAAAACAAGACCAAAGAGTTGGTCTTGGATCCTATCCTAACAGCTAAATTTCCTTTAAGCTACAATTTCTCGTCGGCTGACATCTGCGATACATTATTTCACAATAGGCTTCAGTGCTTCCTGGAAGCTTTTCTTCCTGCCTTTATAATTATCTTCCTAAATTTTGCAAAACAGAAGTTTTTCTTCCTCTATTTTTGTTTTTTTGTTCATTCGCTTTAAGATTTTATATAATACATGGTTTCTGAGATTATTCAGTTCCAACAAGTCCCAGTGAGTTTCAATAAGTCTCTGATATTTAAACATGCCGTTACAAAATGCTTTCCATTGTTTGAACTATTTTTATGGAAATCCTTACAAAGTGTATTATGCATCTCTCTACCTCCTTAATGTCAACTTTAGCTTTGTATAATTGCTAGAAATTGAAACTATTAACAACAAAGTGTTACTTACTATGTGATATTCTTGGAAAGGGGAGGGAACTTCAACCCTACACTAATTGATCCCAAAATGTTTATAATTGATGTTTTCTGGCTTATACTGCAGTTTCTTTCCTTGCTGTTTGCTCTCACTTATCAGTATTATGGCTCTTTATATCTATTTTCTTTATTTCTATAACCCAGAGGAAACTTGATTACTCTTTTAATTAAATCAAATCAACTTTATATTTAGTTCTAATACCCACCTTCAGGTCTAAGGATGTTCTAAAACTGTGCTATCCAATATGGTAGCCACTAGCCACATGTAGCTATAAAACACTTGAAATGTAGCTGGTATGACTAAGGAATTGAGCTTTTTTATTTAATTTTAATTAATTTTAATTTTAAACTCAATTCAGTTATTGTAGAACTTCTAAGTATATTTAGATCAACTTGGGTATGTGAATCCACTTTTCCCAATGAAAATATAGCATTTGACTATATGTATATAAAATACACAGCAGATTTGGAAGACAGGATGAAAAAAAGAATGTAAAATATTTCATTGAGACTTTATATTGATTACATGTTGAAATTATAATATTATGGATATATTGAGTTAAAATATATTCTCAAAATTATTTTCACTTTTTACTTTTTTAATGCAGCTGCTAGAAAATTTAAAAGTACAGATGTGGCTTCTATCACATTCCTATTGGGCAGTGCTGCTCTAACGCCTTCTCACTCGAAGTAGGGTCCATGGGCCAGCAACATCTGCCGGGGAGCTTGTTAGAAATGCAGACTCTCAGGCACACCCAGACTACTGAGTCGGCATCTACATGGTAGTAAGATTCCCTACGCCGTTCTTCACAAGATTAAGAAGCTCTGGTCTAGAGAGCTGTGCTTCTCAAACTGTGGAGAGCAACCAGGTTTTTTTAAATTTCCAGTTAATTACAGGCTATTGTTTGTCAGATATAATA
>NW_012151507.1:4461895-4464842 GCF_000956105.1 Propithecus coquereli
GGGGGTTTCCCTTTTATTCATATGTTACCACCCAACTGAGTCCTTTGCCCACTGCCCAGTAAAGGCCAATTATATTGAGATGGCAGGAGTTGTAGCAGAGAAAGAGTTTAATATCACAAGGCACCAGGCAAGGAGATGGGAGTAATTTTTTAAATCCATCTCCTCAAGAATTTGGGGGCTAAGATTTTTAAAGGTGATTTGGCAAGGGGCTAGGGAATTAGGTTTGCTGATTGGCTAGGGGTGAACTCATAGGGTTGGGAAGCGGAAATTGTGTTCTTGCCCGAGACGGTTCCTGAGTAGGGGGTTGCAAGACTCGTTGGATTGGTTCTCACACATCGCCACTCGTCCGGTTGGTCCCCCCGAATGCAGAGTCCGGAAAATATCTCAAAGACCAGTCTTAGGTTTTGCAATAGCAATGTCATCTATAGAATTGATTAGGAAAGTCACAAATCTTGCATCTGTCAAGGAGACGTGACACTTACACAGTGAGCAGTTACAGCAGTAGGCAAGTTAGGGAACAATGGCTGGTTAACATTTAGCTGTATCTATACCTCTATAGAAATCAGATGTTTGTCGCTATTCCTGCTTTATGGCCTTACATTATTTTAATATAAGTGGTTTCACATATATTCAATAAACATTTCTGAATTCCTATTATCCATTGTAGAGCACACCTGCCAGGGCCCTACCCTCACAGGGCTTACATTCTGGAAGATTCCTCAAATTTCCTCTGGAGTTTCTGCAGCTCTCCTGTGATACAAATCCAAGGACTGAACACTGTCCTCCCGCGAGAGTCTGACTCTCACCAGGGAGAAGGGTGACAAAGTAAAACGGGCGCTGGCTATTCTAAGGAAAGGACAAGAAGAAGGAAATAATTATTGTTGGAGACAGGAAGTGTGACTGTCATAAGCATAGAGAGAAGGCCTCTATTTAGGAGTGACTTTCAATATCATTTTACATTTATTTTAAAAACAAGAAAGAGAAGACAAAACTTTCTTCCTATTGTCTACACTCCTCCCTAAAGGACACGAAGCTCAAGGAAGTAAATATCCATGGTAGTTGTAAAAGAACAACACAAATAATGGTTAACATTTATTGAGAGCTTCCCAGGCACTGTTTTAAAAGCATGACAGCTATCATTTCAGTTTATCCTGGGGGTGATGTTCTATTGTTGTTCCTACATGAAGATAAGAAAACTGAGACACAGAGAAGTTAAGAAAATTCCCAACATCACTCAGCTAAAAATGTAGAGCTTGATGACCAGGTGCGGTGGCTCATGCCTGTAATCCTAACACTCTGGGAGGCCGAGGCAGGAGGATGGCTTGAGCTCAAGGGTTCGGAACCAGCCTAAACAAGAGTGAGACCCCGTCTCTACAAAAAATAGAAAAATTGGTCAGGCATGGTGGTGCGTGCTGGTAGTCCCAACTACTTGGGAGGCTGAGGCAGGAGGATCGCTTGAGCCCAGGAGTTTGAGGTTGCTGTGAGCTAAGATGACACCACTACACTCTATCCTGGGCAACAGAGCAAGACTCTGTCTCAAAAAAAAAAAAAAAATGTAGAGCTTGAGTATGAACTCAGGCAGTCTGACTTTGGGGCCCGTGCTGTTAAGAACTACATCCCAAGCACGTCTAGAGTCTGTCTCACAACTAGAAAATCAGGCAAATTTTGGACTGTGGCTCACGGAGTCCCCCCAAGTATCCCAGTGGGTGATGGTGACCTCCCTAGTGTCCTGCAGGACCAAAGTGGACCAGAAAGCCAGAAACCCCTCTGTTCACGCTTTTTCTTTTCCCTCACTCCACAGTTCGCCCCTCCTTCCCTCTTGTCCCCTCTCACTCATTTTTCTCTTCATGAGAACAAAAATCTTCCTCTAAGTGGTCCCATCAGTGTTGGGGGGAGCATCTGCTTCCACACTTGGGGTTCCAGGGTAGTTGGCAGACCCACACAGGGATGGTGCCCCACGTGTCCGCAGCTGGGGAGTGAGGGGTGTGCAGGGCATGCGGTCTCACAGGGCCTGGGAGTCACTGGGAAGACGGCTTACTGAGGCAGGCCCTGGAGGGGGGCGCCCCGGACTCACCACAACAAATCAGAACAGGCACGAACCGAGCTCTCTGTATATATACTAAATACTCCAGACCTTCTATTTTTCCAGAAGAAACAGTCAGTGGGAGGAAAGAAAAACAAGACCAAAGAGTTGGTCTTGGATCCTATCCTAACAGCTAAATTTCCTTTAAGCTACAATTTCTCGTCGGCTGACATCTGCGATACATTATTTCACAATAGGCTTCAGTGCTTCCTGGAAGCTTTTCTTCCTGCCTTTATAATTATCTTCCTAAATTTTGCAAAACAGAAGTTTTTCTTCCTCTATTTTTGTTTTTTTGTTCATTCGCTTTAAGATTTTATATAATACATGGTTTCTGAGATTATTCAGTTCCAACAAGTCCCAGTGAGTTTCAATAAGTCTCTGATATTTAAACATGCCGTTACAAAATGCTTTCCATTGTTTGAACTATTTTTATGGAAATCCTTACAAAGTGTATTATGCATCTCTCTACCTCCTTAATGTCAACTTTAGCTTTGCATAATTGCTAGAAATTGAAACTATTAACAACAAAGTGTTACTTACTATGTGATATTCTTGGAAAGGGGAGGGAACTTCAACCCTACACTAATTGATCCCAAAATGTTTATAATTGATGTTTTCTGGCTTATACTGCAGTTTCTTTCCTTGCTGTTTGCTCTCACTTATCAGTATTATGGCTCTTTATATCTATTTTCTTTATTTCTATAACCCAGAGGAAACTTGATTACTCTTTTAATTAAATCAAATCAACTTTATATTTAGTTCTAATACCCACCTTCAGGTCTAAGGATGTTCTAAAACTGTGCTATCCAATATGGTAGCCACTAGCCACATGTAGCTATAAAACACTTGAAATGTAGCTGGTAT
>NW_012151507.1:4465835-4502592 GCF_000956105.1 Propithecus coquereli
ATAGAGTCAGAAGTCATAAAATTAATTTCAACGAATGTCATTAAATAATGTAGAAATAAGAGAAAACAATTACAAGAAAAGGACACATCGTTCCTTGAAAATGTGCACTAGGCAATTAATATAGAGAATTACCACTGTACTTGTACCTTTTTGCCAAACAAGCAAAACATATCTTGTGAAATAGCAGTTCTTCATATTAAACAATTATAGGCACGCTTCGAATACACATTGTTTATATTACTATCTAAGGTTTTTAGCGTGACAATTAAGCTTGCTTCTCACTTGTCAATTTTTCTAATCTGCGTTGGATGGATAACAGTGCTCTTCGGGCAGGGGCAAGATGGCTGTCTAGAGACATCAGTCACCAGATTGTCTCAGAAAGAAGGAAAAGTTTTAGATTAAAAAAAAAGACAAATAAACAAACAAACAACAACAAAAAACATAGCTCAGGTGTAATTCTGAGGTAAAAGTGCCAGAACCTACCAAAGATTCCCTGGGGAAAAGTTGCTGAGCAGAAAAAGAAGGAACAAGATTTTGGCAGAGATCAACTCCCAGAAACTTGGAGCCCCATGGAAAGTGTAGGTGAGGGTTTTGTTTCTCCCCCCACACACCTTTGGCAGTTGGCCGGCTCCTGAGCTGCTGGAGAGCTTCCCTACCCTCACAAGCCCCAAAGCTGCTGCGGCCAGTGAACTGGGAGCTTCTTGAGAACAGAGCACTGGGCTGCCAGCCCCCTTGGGGTCACTGCCCCTCCCACAGACCTGGGCTGAGGCGGCGGGTGCCCCACTGCTTCTCCATCCATTGTGTGCCTCTGTCCTCCCCAGGGTGCTTCAGCCCTTCAGTTTTTGTGTCACTGGTTCCCACACAGATGTCTCCCAACTCCTGCCCAGACTCTAATAGGCAAAGCAGACAACAACGCACACTGGGAAAAGGAAGCCCTATTCAATAAATGGTGCTGGGAACACTGGATAGCCATGTGCGGAAAAATGAAATGGACCCCTAATCTCTCACTATATAAAAAAATTAATTCAAGATGTATTAAAGACTTAAATGGAAGGCATGAAACCACAAAAATTCTAGAAGAAAACAGGAAAACTCTTCTAGATATCAGCCTAGGCAAAGAATTTATGATTAAGACCCCAAAGGCAAATATAGCAATGACAAAAATAAATAAATGGGGATTTTATCAAATTAAAACATTTCTGCACAGCAAAGGAAACTATCCCCAGAGTGAACAGACAACCTACAGAACAGGAGAAAATATTCACAAATTATACATCTGACAAAGGACTAATATCCAGAATCTACAAAGAACTCAAACAAATCCATAAGAAAAAAAAAAAAAAACAATCCCATGAAAAAGTGGGCAAAAGTCATTAATGGTAATTTTTCAAAAGAAGATAGACAAATAGCCAACAAACATGAAAAAAACACTCAACATCACTAATCATCAGGGAAATGCAAATTAAAACTACACAATGAGATACCACCTTACCTTTATCATAACTGCCATTATTAAAAAGTCAAAAAACAATAGACGCTGACGTGGATGCAGAGAGAAAGGAACGCTTATGCACTGTTGGTGGGACTGCAAATTAGTACAACCTCTATAGAAAACAGTATGGAGAGTCCTCAAAGAAAAATGTAGACCTACCATTCGATCCAGCAATCCCACTGCTGGGTATCTACCCAAAGGAAATGAAATCACTTTATCAAAAAGATTCCTGCACTCAAATGTTTATCGCAGCCCAATTCACAATTGCAAAGATGTGGAATCAACCTAAGTGCCCATCAATTCATGAATGGATAAAGAAAATGTGGTGTGTGTGTGTGTGTGTATGCATATGTACTATCCAGCCATAAAAAGGAATGAAATAATGTCATTTCCAGAAACTTAGATGGAACTGGAGACCATTATCCTTAGTGAAGTATCTCAGGAATGAAAAACCCAATACCATATGTTCTCACTAATAAGTGGGAGCTAATAGATGAGTACACACAGGTACAAAGCGATATAAAGAACATGAGAAACCAAGAAGGGGGAGTAAGAGAGGGTGGGTGTGGGATAAAAACTTACCTATTGGGTACAATGAACACTATTCTGGTGATGTGCACAGCAAAAGCCCTGACTTAAGTTTTATACAAGGTATCGATGTAAAAAAAACACTTGTACCCCTTAATTAATGTTTGGAAGTAAAAAATAATAATAAATATTTTTAAAAAGCAATGCTCTTTGCAGGGGATAACGTATATCTCAATTATCTACATAGTACTTAATAACATTCGAAGTAGAGAAACTAGATTCACACAGATATATTGATTGGAATGGAAGAAGAGATGTTAATGCAATCTCGGCAAGATCAGTGTATTTTTTTTTAACTGCTATCCAAAATGAAACCGATACTGCTGTATTTTTAAAATTCATCTTCCATCTTTTATCAGTAGCCAGTTCAAATAATGTATACTGTAAGGTTATAGTTAGAAATACATTATCTTTCAATGAAATGATTCCAGATTTTACACACTTTTGTATAACAGTTTTCAAACTAACCTTAAAACATCACACGTTATAATGCAGTCTTACTACACATGACTAATACGTAGCTTAAACTCTTCTCACAAATTAGACAAAAGCAAGACTGATCTACGTTCTGTTCAACAAAAAAGAGTCCACATGCTAGACTATTGAGTAATGTCAAATTATTGCTATAAAAGTTTCTAAATTCTTACTCCCAATTTCTGTATTTATCTTGTTAACAGACTAGTAACAAACAGTTCATATCAGTACTGCTCTGTAGACTGCATACGACTAGCACTGCTTTATACACTCCAGCAGAATAAAAGATCAAGATTTAGTATCCTTCTCAGAAGCCTTTTAGCACCCAGTGTTCGAGACATATTCTGGATAAGCGAGGCTGTCAAATTTGAGGCCACAGGCAAGCAGGTTATAGTCAACTCCTATCAGTTGGTGAGATCAGTAACAGTAAACCACAGAGATATGCTTATAATTTTATTCTCTATTATCGCTGTATATTTAATGCAGATCTAGGTTCAAACCCTTCGGGGAAAGAGAATAAGCCCACTTCATATGTGAGGTTTATGTTCATGTTTTTACTTGTTCACATAAATGAAATAATTTTTATTGACAGGAAAAATGAACTATACATATCCAAGATGGTAAATAATATTAAAGTACTAAAGACCTTCCCCTTGAAATCAAGAGAATAATTTTCCATAATAGCACCCAAAAGACAGAGACAATGTATATTAAAGACATTACTAAAGCTGCTTATTATTCAACCTTGTGGTAGTCTTATGAGATGTTGATGCTTGCTAGTTAATTGAGTCGAAACTGGGGGTGGGAAATTGGTTAGTGTTAAGTCATGCACGCAGTAGTCCAACGTGAAACCTTGACTGTTTCCTCTCGTAATCCCTAAATCTAATTGATCTCGCGGTCCTATGCATTCTACCTTACTGCCTTCTCACAAATCCCACCTCTCTGGGTTCTGACTGTCCTTGCCTCTGCTTGGGCCCTCATTAACAATCAAGTGGATTCATGTTTCAGGTTCTTAACTCACCTCCTTCCTTTTCTTCCAGCCCCCTCTAAATCATTTCTTTGTAGAACCAAATTGATCTTTCCAAAACTTAAGGTGAATCACTTCCATGTTTAAAACATTCAGTAGACTGCCTTAACCTTCCTATAAAACCCAAATTCCTTAACTTTGGATACAAGATCCTTCATAATCTGAACCCCTCTTTTCCATAATCATTTCAAGAATACCTCATGAAACCAAAGTACCTAGCAATTGTCCATCATCCAAATACTACTTCCTGGCTCTCTTCTATTTCCATATTCTCCTGTACTTTGTAGTGATACTGTGTGAATCTGGACAGGTGAGTTCATCCCAGGTTTATTTCTTAACATGCAATGAACGCTCATGTGTGGGAACTGTTTGTACAGGAACATGTTGAAGAAGGCAGAGCCAGTCTCTACAAGTCTGTGGTTTCCAACAGCTGCAAGGAGATGTCCTGTTACTCTGATTTTCCATTCCCAGAAGATTATCCAAACTATGTACCAAATTCTCAATTTCTGGAATATCTCAAAATGTATGCAAACCGGTTCAACCTTCTGAAATGCATTCAATTCAAGGTAAGACATGAAACATCAGTTAGTAGTCAGAAAGTATTTTCTTCCCTCTTTTCTATTACTTCTCTATAGCCCAGCCCGGGGCTCTGTAGATGAGATACTGCACTGGCAAGATTAATGACACTTGCTGGATTTCTTTTCCTGCTGTGTTCATCCTCCACCCCAATAAATCTGAAGGTGGGGGTGGTTACTTTGTGTAAAGATTCACGTGTATAAAATATTAGTTTGTCATATTTACATCCAAGTACCCTAAGGGACCTAAAAAATGTCAAACCACATTTTCAGCTTGGGCCAAATGCCTTCACACATGAACACTGACCACTCCCACCAGCCCCTTGGGTACTCTCTTCTTGACTGCACGTTTTTAGGAATGGGCATATGCAATGTTCCATACACAAGAGAACCTCACTATTAGAAAGAAATCTTTTCTAGATATTTTTGGGAATAGAAAAATCTTTGAATATTGTTCTCCTAGGCCCTCTTTTTTCCCATTTCAGAGGTTGGAGACAGGAGGAAGACAGAAGGACAGCAATAAAGGAATATATTCTCTTTCTCCTCTTTCTGTTTTTCTTTTTTTTGGGGGGGGAGGGAGCTCTTTTTCCAAGAAACACATAGAAATCCATGTATTTCCCTTCTATCTCCCTCCCCTCTCAGAAATGGGGATGATAAGGAATTCATAGGGAATTACACACAAAAAGCAACATAAATGGAGTCATTGACCAAAACAAGTGACAAATAAGAGTCACATTCACATTCACAATTTTAAAAGTTTTCCTAAAATACTACACTGTCAAGGAGTATTTTATCCCACTTCCTTATTTTGCAAGAGATGCAGTAAAAATAAAGTACTATTAAGTGAATAGGTATGACCCACAAAAATTTTTATAAAAAGTGCATCACAACTCCTGAATCTAAAACATTTTTTTCTGCATGTTGCCCAAGACCATTTAAAAACAATTTTTAGAAAGCTAGATGTTCAACAAAGTTTTTAAAAGTGCACACAAGCAGCTGTCTCTGAGAGGTGATCTGTGGTTGATATTTGTGTGGTTTCGTTTATCATTCTTCTCTATGCATTCCAAATTTTCAATGATGAACATTTATTATTTTATGATTACAAAGAAATTTTATTTTGAAAGGTTTAAATTAACTGAAAAATTTATTTTTAGAAAGACAGAGTTGCTAATACAAATGTAGAAACCCAATAAGCACTTTGAATATTGTCAACCAAATAGTGAACCCACTGGGAGGGACTTGAGAAGCCTATCTTCTTTAAAGACTTTGAAAAGAAAGGCAGCAAAGCCTCTTGGTCAGTGAATAATTTATGCTTTGAAATTTGATTTGTATTAGATTATTTGTACACATATTTCCTGAATCAAAAGATAGTACTCATGGATATATACTCAATAAGAACAAAAAATAGACTATTTGAAATCTGGACTATTCCCAAAAATTCAGGCCATAAGGTTAGCACTTTTCAATAGCTCTGTAGATCTAGGAAAACTTCAGCAACGTATTTTATAAGACCTTTTATAAGGTAAGATATTTGTTTTCAATTACATAATACTCACATCTCTATTAAAGGAACTATTGTTAAAGAGACAGACTATGAGAAATAAGGATGGCTGTATAACAGAAAGAATAATGAAAAAGACGTCAGAAACCTAGGTTATAATCCTAGTTTTATCACTTGCTGTGAGAATTTGAGCAAATCACTTAAAATCTTTGGAAGCCACCACTTCTCTTAGACACCCCTCCAAGCTTAGAATACTTCCATCCATGAAATCATGATTAGTCTAATAGCCTGACTAGGTTTCTAGGATCATGCTTATTCATTATGTTTAGTCTGTGCTCTAGAAATGCCAACTGGTACATCAACAAATAAGCACTAAATGGAAACTTGACAACTGCTAATCATATCTGTGATTCTTTTCTCTAGACCAAAGTCTGCAGCATAACAAAATGCCCAGATTTTACTGTCTCTGGCCGATGGGAGGTGGTGACTCTGCGGGAAGGGAAGCACGAGTCAGCCATCTTTGATGCTGTCATGGTCTGCACTGGTTTTCTTACTAACCCTTATTTGCCGCTGGATTCCTTTCCAGGTACAGCATTTTCTGCAACTGACCTTGAGTTGTCTCATGGGGGCCACCCTGATACTTGATTGGTCTGGGAATGAATTCCATTACATAGTTAAAGATGTGAGGTAACAGGAGTTTTTTCTAACCAGCACTTTCTGGCCAGTTTTTGGCTGTCATTTGTTCCAAACAACTTATGAGTGTAGAAGAGCAAAATGGATAATTTAATAAGCAGTTTTATGCTTCACTGAGATTCAGTGCCCCTCCTTAAGGGACTGGCAGCACTCAGAAAGTCTCCTAAGACAGGGTGCCTGGACAAGTTCCTAGCCTCAGCAGCAGCTGCACATTGCCAAAGTTGAGTTTAGAGGTCCCAAAGGTCAATCCATGGAAAAAGGAAAAAGTAATTAGATTTTTTTGCATTTGTTCATTTTATAGGAGCCATAGCAATTAGCTAGATTAGAGGTTTATGGCACTGGATTAATAGTCAACAGAGAGATTAGTTTTAGGAGACAAGTTAAGACATCTTTGGGTTTAAGTTTCTTTATCTGGCTTTTGCAACCATGAGTCACGGTAATCTATGCCAGATTTTAACTAGATTTCAACTCAAGGGAATAGAAAATGCAATGGTTTGGTTTACCTCAAATGTAGTAAGCATTCAATGAGTTAAAACTTTGGGAAACTTTTTTCCAAATCTTCTAGATACGGCCTAGAGTGATCCAAGTGGATAAGCAACAGGTAGCCTGTATTGGAGGAATGAATAGAGTTTATGGAGTCCCACGTAGAAATCACAGTCTACATATGACCTGGAGTGATAGTAACGCTCATTTTATAGTAAACTCACATAACTCCTATAGTCATAGGGATATAGGATCTGCCTGGATCTGCCCCCAAAAGTCACACAAGTCATGTCACATTAAGATAAAGCATACTTGACAGCAACTGAGCCCATGTCCTCAATTTGAATAGATTAGCTTGAGACCCAGGAAGGAGGAATTCTAGGCTGTACAACTACCTGGCTTATAATCTTGGGTCTCCCACTTAACCTTTCTAAGCCTCTGTTTTTTCACCCATAAACTGAGGAACTTGGATCACTGTAACCAACAGTATATATCACAAATTAAGCAAAAAGAGCTCTACAAGACTTGCAGTCTTTCTTAAAAATCCATTTTACCAGCTGCTACCAATTTAAAATCCCTGGATAAACGATTGTTAAGGAGACTTTGAGCTCTAAAATCCTGTGATTTTTAAACTTGAAAAGGAGTTCTCTTAACCTCACCATCTCCCTGCCTCTCTTCAAAACATGCTTAGTCTATACATATTCCTTGAGGGGGTTGTTACCTGTCAAAAAAATTCAAATTCACTGAAGATATTAAAAACGTGTATCACAAGCTCTAGAAGCAATTCCAAAGGAAGTATTCTAAAAAGTCTTAGAAAAAATAACAGGTATCACAGAATAAATTCTAATTTCCCAAGGTGACCACTTTTGTTCATTCAGGTGTATACATTCTGGTGTTCACTAACACAGCCACATTAACCTAACATAAGTTCTTACTCTGTCCTCCTGTGAGATAAGAGGGGAAAGTATTAGTCTGATAGGAGACTCAGCCGTAGAGCCTCATTTTTGTCCATTCGTGACTCAAAACAGTCTAGTCCTGAGAGATTATAAAATAATGTGAGATCCAGAGATAATTTTATTATTCTCCTTAGGCTTTTCCAGTTCTCCCTTCTCAGCAGTTCTCTGATCCATATTGGGTTCCTGTCCTGAGCTAATGTTTGAACTTGGTTGCATCCTTGCTAAATTCTAAATGCTCTGAACTGTGGTTAGGTTTTAACTAGGATTCATGTTAGATTCCTATTGATTCAAAGTGAACTAAAGAGCCACCAGGCCTTGGTAAGGCCACTTCCCACAAGCATACATATTTCTCCCCTGAGAATCTATAGAGGTCTTAGCACTTTTTCTAGAAAAAAAAAAAGTTCTTTGATTAGCGCATACTATTTCTGAATGTGTAACATGGCCTTGAGGGTATTTCCAAACACTCTCCATTCACGTTTGATGTTTCAATAACATTTGGCATAACTGCCTCATATATCCTATCAAATTATTGAATCTTAGCGTAACTAACACAATCCCTTTTTCTCTGAGCCAACTGTGGCCAACTCAGCAAACTCAGCCTGAGTTACCGTCAGTCACCAAGGCGGACTATCCATGAACTTCCCCAGCTCATATAAATCTTTGTGAATAGGGATTGCATTTCATTTATCTTATTTCCCCCACATCACCTAGCATAGTGCCGGGCACATAGCAGATGTCCAAAAATGTTTGCTGAATAGGGGCACTAACTCACAGTTCCCTAAACATCCTTGTTCTTGCTCCTTGCTTGTGAAAAGCTTATCTAAATCAAGTATTAGTAAATAGATTCTTATTGTCCCATTGACTTCTATCAACCATTAAAACAATAATGACCCCTTATACTTTTGCTTAATATGTCTTGATGCCACAATATTTTAGCTTAGTTGTTAATCATCTAGCAAGTAAAACTGGAGGCCTATCTAGTGAGATGGAGTAATTAAATAAATTAAATAAATAAATAATTAATCATTGGCTAATGTACTTTTTTCTTTTTTGAGAGATAGGGTCTCATTCTGTCGTCCAGACTGGAGTGCAGTGATGCAATCATAACTCATTGTAACCTTGAACTCTTGAGCTCAAGCGATCCTCCCACCTCAGGTCAGCCTCCCAAGTAGCTGGGACTACAGAAGCACACCACCGTGCCCAGCTAATTTTTTTATTTTTCTGTAGAGACGGGGTTTTGCTATGTTTCCCAGGCTGTTCTCAAACTCCTGGCCTCAAGTTATCCTCCCACCTCGGCCTCTCAAAGTGCTGGGATTATTTCAAAGTGTTGGGATTACAGGTGTGAGCCACCATGCCTGGCCATCTACTAATGCCTCATAAAGTTATGTATTCGTAATTTAGATGTCCTCGAACTGGAGTGTACTAGTAAAAACAACCTAAACCATCAGTCAAAAGGATGTTATAAACTGAAAAATATTTATGTTTCATTCAGTTATCCTGAAAATTCCCTATTTCACTTCTCTTTCATTTTTCCTATAGGTATAAATACCTTTAAAGGACAATATTTTCATAGCCGACAATATAAGCATCCAGATATATTTAAAGACAAGAGAGTCCTTGTTGTTGGCATGGGAAATTCCGGCACAGACATTGCAGTGGAGGCCAGCCACCTGGCAAAAAAGGTACCATTCTTGATATTACTTAACGAAGAGTTTATCTTAAGATGCATGCCTCGAGCAAATAGCGTTTGACACCATGATAAATGTTAAAGGAATAAAAATATTTAACACACACACACAAAACAGATTGTGATTTATTTTTTGTCAAATTCTCATAAATTTTGCTATGAATTCCATTTGTCATCGTTCCTCCAAAACCAGCTTCTCTGATTTCTTTTTGTCATTTTCCCAGCCATCCAGCAAGGGCTACAGGACACATCTCTTCTTTACTCAGCGCCGTAGGTCAGAAAATCCTGGCAATTTTTCCTGGCTACACTTTCCCATTTGTCCCTTCCTTTCCTTATTAATTGGCACCACCCTCATCAGGTTCACACGGTGAGGCTATTGCATTGTTCTCCTAATAATAACTGAAGGAATCGTTAATATTTATTGGGATTGCTCTGTGGCAAGCACTGCACTAAATGCTTTTTGCTGCATTACTTCAACCAACCATCAGAACAAGCCATTAAAGTCGGTACTATTAGTTTCCCTGACTGCAGATGAGGAAGCCAAGGTTTAGAGAGGTTAAGGAAGCTGTCTGAAGTCATACCACTAGCAGATAGTAGAGCCAGTCCTTAAGCCCAAGTTTCTTTAACTCAAAGCCCAAACTCCTAACTCTGCCCTGCACCCCTGCACGTCTACCCACAGACCATGCTCCCACTCACAAGCTGTCCAGACCCCAGCTACTGACAAACAAATCCTCAGAAAAGGCTTCTCTCATTATCACACCCTCATGTTGAAAACCTCTAATAACTCTGCTTATCTAAAAAAAATAAATAGCAGATATATTAGCTCTGCATCATAAGAGTTTTCTGTAATCTGGTCCAAATCTACCATTTTAATTTTAACCCTACTATTTCCTGCATGGTCATCAGCTACAGCCAAGCAGGTCTACACTGTGGCCCTTCCCAGTTCCTGTGTCATGTTTCTCCTTTGCTCACACCAGCCCCCTCCCTTCCACAGAGCCCTTTTCTCTTGTATTACGATCTACCTTTACATTCCCAGGTATCTCACCCCAACACAAGTGATCTCTCCCCATTGACAATAGATATCTACTATTATAATTTGCAATCCTCAGCTGGCACTTTTTAATTCTTAGTATTGCTAATCACCTTTTATAGTATATATTTTCTTTCCAACTAAGCTGTAAACTCACAGAGAGCCACTCAGCTAACTAATACATATTAGTCGTTGGCTTCTAACGTGCTGAACATTGTGCCAGGCACTGGAGAGATACTGGCAAACACAACAACAACAAAAACAAGATCCCCATTGTCTTAGAGTACACAGTTTTGGGAAAACAAATGCCAAATAAATAAGTATAAATAATTACACCAATAATTGCAAGAGTGAAAAATAGCTGTGAAGAAAAAAGATTGGGAGTATGTAACTTTATATTGCCTTCTGGGACTTTTCAAAAAGGATTTGATGATTGATTCATTGATTGATAGTTTTATTAATTGCTTTGAAGAAACTTAGCAATTTGGTGGTGTTATCCTGAAAGAAGAGAAAGGAGGTCTTGAAACAAATATTAACACAGGCCCATCCACTATGACTACCACATGTGGGTGACATATTATTATTTCTATTTCTGTAATCATTTGGAAATTTCTTCAATCAGAAAACATGCTTTGGGGTGTGGTGGTGGTATGATATCTCAAGCCTGGCAGATAGTAAGTGCTCAATAATATGTACCAAGGCATTTTAACACTCTAGGTACTCAAACCATTATCTCAAAAAAATAACCTTAAAACAGAAGCTAGAAGAACTTCCATACTTCAGGGATGTATTTTGAGAGTGGCAGACTTCTCAGTGCCTTTCAATTCATGACACTTCTCAGATCTCTGGCAGGACCAGCCCTGCACACCATGTCAAACTGAGGGATCTCTTTGATTGCTCCCAGGTGTTCCTCAGCACCACCGGAGGGGCATGGGTGCTCAGCAGAGTCTTTGACTCGGGTTACCCGTGGGACATGGTGTTCACGACACGATTTCAGAACCTGCTCAGAAATTCCCTCCCAACTCCAATTGTGACTTGGTGGATAGCAAGAAAGATGGACAACCGGTTCAGTCATGCAAATTATGGCTTAATACCAGAAGACAGGTAAATATAATGTATCTATTAGGAAGAAGGAGCCTCAATCTTTCCAGTGGCCTACACAAACCAGGCAATAACACAGCAACATGATCCAATGTGAAAGAACACTTGATATGAAGTTACTTGATAAAGGCCAGTTACAGTGGCTCATGCCTGTAATCCCAGAGCTTTGGGAGGCTGCAGTGGGAGGATTGATTGAGGCCGAGACCAGCCTGGGCAATACAGCAACATTCTATCTCTACCAAAAAAAAAAAATTTATTATTTTTATTATTCATGGTTGCACACACCTGTAGTCCTAACCACTTGAGAGGCTGACACAGTAGGATCACTTGAGCCCAGGAGCTCAAGGTTACAGTGAGCTATTGCACCACTGCACTCCAGCCTAGGCGACAGAGTGAGACTTCATCTAAAAAAAAAAAAAAAAGTTTCTTAATAATAGCTAACTCTTCTTAAATACTCAGTAGGTAAATTATGTATTCACCTTGTTGACAATCCTTTAAGGTAAGTAATATTATAATCATCCTTTTATTGTGGGGAAACTGAGGCTTAGCAAAATTCAGTCATTTTCCTAAGCTCATTGAGTAGTGAGCTCTGTGACCTTGGCAAGTTATTAGAGCCTCACAATCAAAAGAGAGTGATTTGTCTGTGAATTTGTTGACAGAAGCAACACACCTGCCTTGTTTCATTGTGTGGGAAAAATTGAATCCTACAGTTGCCCTTCACAACTTGCTTCTCTACAGTTGCCCTCTAACGGCAGTGCCTTCTTGCCCTTGTCAACAGGACCTTGGTTTCAGTCTGTCCTTTCACTTACAACCTGTGACTTATCCCATTAACAAGAATCAGAAGTTTTATTTCCTCATTCATTAAGTTTCTACAATGAAAATCCATTATCAGTTGATACCACAGCCTGGAGACCCTGCCTGGTCTCCCTCCAGATTTCACTCTGCACCAACATGGGTCAGGTGGCACCCGGGCCACCACTGATGGCATGCAGCCCCCTCCACCACACGTACTTCTGCTCTCCTCTTGCTTCTTCCCTCCCTTTATTGTCTCCCTTTTTTCCTTCCTTATTCCTCATCTACCCTCTTCTGTCTCCTACATCCAGGGTTCTCAGGGGTTTTGACTCTTTCCAGTAGAGGTTTTGCTACCATAACTTCTCTCTAGCCTGGAAGGTGGCTCATGGGGCTATAAAGAATTTGGTTTAATCCCATAAATATTAGAACATATGAAAGAAATCCGAGAAATTATAACCCCTTCTCTCTTAGATTTAATCATTTACCATTTCCCAAGTTCTTTGCATATATATTATTTCATGTGCTCTTCATCCTACCCGGTGAACTACGGGTGGAAAGTGCTAGTATCCCCATCTCACAGATCAATAGGAGAAAGCCTATAGGAGCTACAAGACTTGCCCAAGCTCTGCTAAGTATGAACATCTGGATAAGAAGCCACTCTTACTACCTCCTACTCCAGTGCCAATTCATTTCACCACAGTCTCTGTCCGTGATTTCCCCATAAGCCAAAAATGGCTCAGCTTATACAAAATCAACTCACAAATTGTTTGTCTTGTGATTCCAAAGGTACAGCCAGAAAAAGATGATTCTTCCCTTGTTCCTTTAAACACACATATGTTTTCCTTACACAATTGCTTCCTAGGAAGAGAGACTACTAGATAGAGCTTCCAGTAGTTCTCATCAGATATAGGAGTCCCTGGTTTCCCTTGTAGCCCTTCGGTATTCGGCTTTCCGTAGAATGACAGTGACAGCTGAATGCTGAAAATCAGCAAGAGAAATGAAAATGAGAGAAAGCTCTGGCCTCCTCCTCAGGCTTCCAAACTCTAGAAAATGGTAAGCATATTGTATAATGTTTCTTGGACATTCCTGAATCTCCTTCCGCAGATGTAACTTCTCCCAAGTCTGACACTTCTTGTCCGACCAAGGGCACAGGCCCAAAATGAAGGGAAGGTGAGGAGGGGGTTGGGGGATGGCTGCATTGTTCACTGGCAGATCCCTTCCCTGCTGGTGTTTTTGTTTAGGACTCAGCTGAAGGAGTTTGTGCTAAATGATGAGCTCCCAGGCCGCATCATCACTGGGAAGGTGTTCATCCGGCCAAGCATAAAGGAAGTAAAGGAAAACTCCGTCATTTTTAACAACACCCCAAAGGAAGAGCCCATTGATGTCATTGTCTTCGCCACTGGCTACACCTTTGCTTTCCCCTTCCTTGATGAGTCTGTAGTGAAAGTCGAAGATGGCCAGGCGTCGCTGTACAAGTATATCTTCCCTGCACATCTGCAAAAGCCAACCCTGGCTGTTATTGGCCTCATCAAACCCTTGGGCTCCATGATACCCACAGGAGAAACACAAGCTCGATGGGCTGTTCGAGTCCTGAAAGGTAAGTGTGTGAGAAATAGCAGGGCTTGAGGTTTTGGTTTGCCATGTGACTTTAGATACCAGAAATGTTTAGACTGTTACCCAGCTCCTATTAAAAGAAGAATATTTTAAAAGCAGGGTCCATTCTACTGTTCACCAAATTTACTATCATAATCACTTGTACCATCACCATCATAAATGACAAATCAGGAATTAAAAATATAAGTTGTATCTATGTCTACCTGTTACTTCTTTTTCCTTTCTTTTCTTTTCTTTTTTTCTTTCTTTTATTTTCTTTTTTTGAAAGACGGGAGAGTCTTATTATGCCACCCAAGCTGGAATGCAGTGACTATTCACAGGCATGATCATGGCTCACTGCAGCCTCGAACTCCTGGCCTCAAGCAATCCTCCCATCTCAGCCTCCAGAGTAGCTGGGACTACAGGTGCACACCACTGCACCCAGCTACCTGTTATTTTGACTAAGACAAAATAACAGTTGACACTTCTGTCAGTTGACTGAATTAACTGGTTCAATTAAAATTTTAAAATTCAAGCAACTGAGTGACAAAATTAAGGCAAAGCCAGTGTGGGGTTCTGCCATATCAAATAACTAGTGAGAGTCCAGTGCTTATCTTTCCAGCTGATGGCACTAGTACCAGGAACATACCACTAGTCAGCTCAGGCTGCCAACATTTTTGGGAAGAGAATAGATGAGTGGCTGAGTACTAGAAATGAAAGATGAGCGGTAGTAAACCATCTTTATCCATAAGTAAACAGCTAGACCTAAAGTTAAATTGCATTTTTTTGGTCTTATAGGTGTGAATAAGTTACCACCACCAAGTGTCATGATACAGGAAGTTAATGCAAGGAAAGAAAACAAGCCCGGTTGGTAAGTCAACTACTAATGCTTTATGAAATTGGTAAAACAATAGCAGAGAGGTGAGAGTTACATTGGAGGAAAAAGAAGCATCTGAAACTTAGAGGAAAAATACTAGGACAGACTGTTTAAGAAGAGAGGAGGGAAAGGAAAATTGAGAAGTTTTAATGTCCCCAAAGTCAACACTTCAGACAGACCATGGTTGTCTAACAACACCTGGAGTTTGGGTTCCAAGCCAAGTACTATGCAGCTAACCTTCATCTCCCATGCGCATGATTCCATACCTTATGCATCATCAGCAGGCAAACAATTGTGCTTGTCCACTGTTTGACTAGAAGTATCCACTCATTCATTCATTCAGCGAGTCTTTACCAGCTCTATTGCATTTATTAAAATTGCTGCTTTTGCTTTTCATTTTTAAATGGTTGGAAAGAAAGAAGAAAAAGATTTTGTGATATGTGAAAATTACATGAAATTTAAATCACATTGGCCATAAATAAAATTTTATTAGAACAGCCATGCTCATTCATTTACATAATATCAATGGCCACTTTCGTATGACAATAGCGAAGTTGAGTAATTGACACAGTAATATGACCCTCAAAGCCTAAGACATTTACCATCCGGTCTTTTTTCAGAGTAAATTTGTTAACCACTTCTCTAGAAGAGAGGCTTCCCCTTGTGCTTTGTTTTGTGGCTACCACTCAAGAGCCAGGGATAATGGGAGGCAGTTGGCCAGCGAAGAAGGGAGTCGTGGCCCTCTACTCTTGCTCTCAATCCAACCAAAACATTTCTGGTTTGACCCGCTTTACTGTTTTATCTGTTTTGGGCTTCGATGTAAATTTTCACTTGACAAAAAGACTCTGTGGCAGAAAAAAAGGTTTTAAACATCTGTACCCCCATAATATGCTGAAATTAAAAAAAAAGTCTTAAAATCAATGCATTTAAGGAACTTGTTATCATTTCTCTCATTCATATATATTCCCAACTTCCAAACTTAGAACTATTAATACTATATGGTGTAAAATCTTCTTATCACATAGGTCAGCCAATGACTTTAGGGCCACATTCCAGCATTACAGGGAATTCCACCCTATGGATTTTTGTGGCTTTTTTGCATTATTTTTTACATTAAAATCTATTTAATTTTTGAAAGATTTAGAAATTATAAAATATGTTTTCCTCTAGAAATTGCTAATCATTTCACCGAAGAACTAAAGAAATTCTAGATATGAGTATTCAGAGCACCCACTGAAAGCCATATGTATAAAGTATCTTTGAAGAGGCTCATCTTCTATTTAAGAAATAGAATGAGGCCATCAGATAACTAAGGCATAAAGGGGAGAATATAGGAACCATTCCAAATTTTGCAGCAGCATTTGTTTTGGGGGGAACACTTTTACTTGTTCGGAGATTATCATAATTTTATTTTTTTGTCTTCCCCTTTTCCCCCAATCTTCCTTTTATAAAGGTTTGGCTTGTGCTACTGCAAAGCTTTACAATCCGATTATATCACCTACATAGACGAACTCCTGACCTATATCAATGCAAAACCCAACCTGTTCTCTATGCTCCTGACGGATCCACGCCTTGCTCTGACTGTCTTCTTCGGCCCATGCTCACCATACCAGTTCCGCTTGACTGGTCCAGGAAAATGGGAAGGAGCCAGAAATGCCATCATGACCCAGTGGGACCGAACATTCAAGGTCACCAAATCTCGAATTGTACAAGAATCCCCATCTCCCTTTGAGAGTTTACTTAAACTCTTTAGCTTTCTGGCTTTGCTTATAGCTGTTTTCCTGATTTTTCTATAAGTAAAAGGTTTCCTAAATGACAGATGCACAGAGTAAATTTACAATGCCCTGGTTCCTCTGTTATAGCAAGATGGCCTTCACAGTTATAAACCATATCTGAGCAGTGAGAGCGACCCTCTCCCTTCCCTGGCTGGCCCCAGGGCTACGTACTACCGGTATTCCTAAGCTTCTCCCAGCTCCACTTCTGTCTAATGCTAGAGGATGATAACTAAGATTTCTGTGCATTTGTAGGCCATTGGAAGGTTCCAGATCCATTTTAAGAAGAAAGCTGTTCTTCACAGCATTCTGAGCAGTCATAGTTATTTTCCATATAAACTATTTTCATAGATCTCAACTAAAACCCCCTACTTTATAAAAGATTGGGTTGTACTGAAATGGTGCTTTTATACTATTGACTGATTAAAAAAGAAAAAGAAAAAAAAGAAACCTAGAAATTGATGGTTTCAAGTGGTCTTTTATTCTCTTTTTAAGGGTTGGGGAAATAGAGATGAGGATGAGGAGTCTAAGCATAAAGCCCATAAAAGGAGAGGGGGTTCAATGAGGTCGTCTGAGAGTTTCCAAAGGAATGGAAATGCCTGAAACTGTTCATTCCCCCAGAACACGCTCTATAATAAAACAGGTGCTCCGGCTGGCATACCAAAGATCCACATCAGATCTACTCCACAGAAAACAACCACCTCCACAGGCTCTTACAGCCGGCCTCTAGCAGCCACAGGGAAGAGACAGCCTGCTCAGATACTCCTTTACAACGCTGCTTTGAGAGGCAGATAGAGCTGCCGTCTCTTAAAGAGTCAACCAGGACCAACCAAATTCGATTGGAATTCATTAGAGAAACATCACAGCCAGAAGGTCTTTAACAGAAAGAAAGCAGGGAGGAAAAAAAGGCAGGAAAAAGAGGAGCAAAAGCAAGCATCATGTCAAAAGCAGTTCTAGACCCAGCCTATCTCAGTTACATCTGATGAAGATGTGACTCACAGCCAAGAAAGATTTTGCCTTCACTTCACCTCACTGACGGGCTTAGATGGCAAACCTCACCTCACGGGGAGGTCCACGGTTTGGATGGGGAGAGAGGATGCAAAAACTATGGAGTCAGGGAAGAGTAAGCTCTGTAGGTAAGTACAGAAACAGATCGCTTTTCCTCCAGTTTGGTCTGCTAACTCCTTGGTATCATTCCATTTCTTATCTTTACCCTGATCTATTTCACTTCTTAGCATAGAAATTCATGATGAAAAATTTCCCCACCAAATACAATCTCGAGTATTCCTGAAAATGCTTTTCTCTTCATTGAAGCAGAATTGACATTTTAGCATTCCTCATGAAGCTGGCTGGGGGGAAGTTTGGTGCCCAAGGTGAGACAGGGCAAGGTAAACTCCCCAGGTCCCAATGTCAAACCAAGAGGACACAAGCTGGCACCTGAACCCGATCACATCTACTGTCCTGGGAGACTGAATATACAAAGGGACAATGGCCAGATCACCTACAGCAACAGAACTCTGACCCACAACCTCTGCAACAATGAGCTCACAACAGTCAGGACTTGGTCAATGAGTACCAGCTTCTCTAATTTTTGCTCCTGCTTCCAACTCAGAACCAACCACAGAAAGCCAAATAAGCTCCCCAAACCAGTCCCACATGATGTCTAAATTCTAGTTAGCCCATCTCCACGTTCCCTATGCCAACAACCTCCAATGAAAGTATACCTGAAGCCCTTCTTTTTATTATTATTTAAAAAAAATCCGCATACCTTTGAATCTATGCCAGATATTAGTGATGGTGGCTGAATCTTTTGCTGTAGCAAGCTCTGTCTCTACTTATTTCAGCAGTACAAAACATGTATCACATAAAGGTGCGACACATCTAAAGACTATAGCAATCGTTGTAATGGTGCACATTTTACACTCCTTTAAAACTAATAAAGTGCCAACCATTATCTCATTTCATCCTCACAATAATAATTATGTGGTTGGTAAGGCAACTGTACTACACAATTTAACATATAAGAAAACTCAGACAAGGAGATGTCAATTGATTTGTCCAAGGTAACAGAGGTACTAAGTGGCCAAGTCAGAATCTGAGTCTCCAGAACACACATCCAGGGCTCTGTCCCATTTAAGCCTGTGGTTCCCAATGTTCAAATGACTTCATAAGTCTTAGTGGTGATATCATGAGAGTCATATTACAAGAATGTTACTCCTTGAAAGTATATGTAGGTCTCTCTCCCTGAGTGTGTGTGCGCTTGTCTCTCGGTCTGTCTCTCTGTTGATGTGTTGTATCTCTCCCACTGTGTCTGGGATTTCATATCTTTCCTTTACATATACCTCTATGTTTCTAAATCCATGGGTCTGAATCTCCACATGCATCTTTTTCCCTGTTTATCCCTCCCTCTTTTTTTATGACTATGACTATGCTAGGCCTACTCTGTGGCCATAATATAGAACAGACTCAATAGAAAGAAAGGTTTCTCATTTTTAGTCTAGAAATTATTCCAAACACCATACTGAGAAACAGTATCATTTTTCCCATTCAGAAAGAGAACTGATGTAGTTAGTTCCCAGAAATCTAGCAAAGGAGGAAACATACAAAACACTTCAGTATTGCTAACTCTGTTTCTTAGAAACCTTTTAAATCAGAAGAATTTGTTGAGGTCTGATTTGTGGCCTAGTATGTGATCGATTTTGGAAAAAGTTCTATGAGCTGATGAGAAGAATGTATATTTGGCTTTATTTGGATGGAATGCTCTGTAGAGGTCTGTCAAACCCTTTTGTTCTGGAGCTCTGTTTAAGTCCATCATTTCTCTTCTTATCTTCTGTTTAGAAGATCTGTCCAGTTCATTTAGTGGGGTGTTGAAGTCCCCGGCTATTATGACATTACTGTTTATCATGCTATTTAGATCAGACAGGGTTTGCTTTATGTATCTGGGTGCTCCTGAGTTGGGTGCATAATGGCCAGCAAACGTACAAAACAATGCTCAACATCTCTAATGATTAGAGAAATGCAAATCAAAACCACAATGAGATATCACCTAACTCCAGTAAGATTGGCCTTTATCAAAAAATCCCAAGGCGACAAATGCTGGTGAGGATGTGGAGACATAGGAACACTCTTACACTGCTTGTGGGACTGCAAATTGGTGCAACCTTTGTGGAAAAGAATTTGGAGATACCTCAAAGAGCTACAAGTAGAACTACCATTTGATCCAGCAATACCACTATTAGGCATCTGTTCAAAGGAAAAAAAGTCATTCTATAATAAAAACATCTGTACTCGAATGTTTATGGAAGCACAATTTACCATTGCAAGGATGTGGAAACAACCCAAGTGCCCGTCAATCCATGAGTGGATTATTAAAATTTGGCATATATTTACAATGGAATATTACTCAATCATAAGAAACGACAGTGATCTAGCACCTCTTATACTTTCCTGTATTAAACTTAAGGCCATTATCCAAAGTGAGGCACCACAAGAGCGGAAGAATGGGATCCACTTGTACTCACCATCAAATTGGTACTAACTGATCAACACTAGGTTGATCACATGGCAGAAATATTCTCTAGGGATTAGGGGGATGGGGGCGCAAATCTACAACTAAAGGACACAGGGAGCACTAAAGGGAGGGAAGGGCATGCCTTTAATCCGCACTTGGGTGAGGCAAAGACATAAAGTGTAACTATAATGTTTGTACCCTCACAATACCCTGGAATAATAATAATAAAAAAAAAAAGAATGCAATGCGCACCACCCGAAGGATGGACATATTTGAAACTCGGACTTAGGGGGGGAGGGGGGCAAGGACAACATACGTAACCTAAACATCTGTACCCCCATAATATGCTGAAATTAAAAAAAAAATTACTTTTTCCTCTGGACAGCTCCTGTGATGGTTCAAACACGTGTGAGGGTTTTAAAGTTGTTTCCAAAAGTAGACCGCCTGTTTCACTGAGAAAGGTGACTTGGCGCCCTCTACAGCCTGCAATGAGAAGAGCGCCGCTTGCCACATGCTTTCCATAAGTTTTAAGGCTTTGCCAGAACTGTGACGTCCAGGAGGGTGGGGGAAAAGGGCAGGAGGAGTTTATGTCCTGCCAATCCAACAGCTGTATTCTGACTCATCAGTTGGTCCTCCCTGGACATCACGGAAGTATCAAGCTGTCGAACTAAACAACTTTTTTTCCTCAGTGAGTTTATTTTCTGCTGTCATCAGCATGGCAGAAAAGACGAGTGGCTTTTGTTTTAAACTGAGAGCACGTTGATCAAAGTCAGCATTCTGTTTATTTTTCTTTTAGAACAAAGAATTTGGGTTTTGAGTTTTTGGGTTTTGTTGTGTTTTGTTTTCCTGAGACGAACACTATCTTTGGCTATTTGAATTTAAGTCAAAGTATCTGCTCTATGAGAACAAGGTAAGTGTCCTGGATTTTTTTTCTTTTAAATTGGGAAATGTCTCCAGAAACTGCTTTTGAAGAGGATGAATATTCTGCTTAGAGAGTGCATTCCTTAAGAATGAATGTGATTCTCTACTTCTGGAGCCTCTTGATTAGGGTGGAAGCAAGAGAATTAAGGAAAGAGTCAGGTAGCAAAGGAAAGTGTAAGGAGACAAAGTTGTGTTGTGGAGGGAAACCATCCAAAAGGAAGGTGTCAGTGAGAAAAACAGAATTGTAGGACTTTCAGTGACACTAGCCTCGCCTCTGATTTCATCCTGTGAATGAGATGGGAGCGCCAGGCACTGGGAAACCCAGACTACTCGGCCGACAGTGTGGCAGGTCATCCTGTAGCAAAGTAGGAGCGTGGTGGGGTGACAGTAAGAAATACAAACTAATCGAATTTCAAGCTCGAAGAAATCGTAATTGATTACATGATTTGCAAAGCACCCAAGTCTCTCCATGTCTCACAAAGGACTCGTACATTTGCAGGCCGGTCAGGTATGGGGTAGGGTTTTCCTGTTGTTCAAAGAAAGGTCCAGTTCAATATGTCCCCACTGCCGTGGAAGTAAATATAAGCAACCTCTGAGCCACAGGGTACCTTACGGAGAGCAATTCATAATTTACAAAAGGGTGCTCACACACCTCTGTTCGCCCAGTCCTTCAGCCTGCAGTGTTCTCTCCTACCCTTGAGTTCACATCTATATTTGGAGGCGGGGGCCACCAAGCACTTGGTTTTCAGACATAAAAGGAGTGCTTTCAAGCTGGAAGGAAACAAAAAGAAAGCCACTTTAACCCTCTGTTTTACAAATGTGGAAACAATGGCTCAGAGAAATCAAGAATTTTGCCCAGTTCTGTATAGCTGGGTAGAGGCCGAAGCAGAACTAGAACTCAGATCTCTCAATTTCTGGTTTACTCACTACTTCTTCTTCCTGGCTTAAAGCAACTTTAAAAGTGCTGCCCCCACTCAGAAAGTCGTAGCCTGTAAATATGGACTAATTTTAAAGGTACAAATTCCCAATTTGTTTCTACTGCCTGTAACAGTCTCTAAGTCAGTCCTTAAAAGACAAGGTGTTTTGCCGAGTACCTTTTTACCCCACAGCCACTCGGTGTGTCTCCCTAGGTGTGCAGGCAGGAGACCAAACAGAACAGGGGTCTGCGAGGGTTCATGCCCAGGACATGCTGTTATTGTGGGACTTAGCATGAGGTAGCGTGTGCATGTCAGCCTCTCTCCATATAGCAGCATCTCCTGTGTCGTTCTTTTTATTTCTAAGACATTATTACTATTATTTAGTTTCCAGGTCTTTTTTTTTTTTTTTTTTTCCTTTTTTGTTTTTAATTTAGCTACAGGGTCTCACTATGTTGCCCAGGCTGGCCTTAAACTCCTGGCCTCAAGCGATCCTCCCACCTCAGCCTCCTGAGTAGCTGGGATTACAGGCATGCGCCACCATACCCCACTAGTTACTAGGTCTTAATTATTAACATCTTCAGGGCCCCACACTTGGCTCAGTGCCTGCACCTAGAGGTATCCAGGGCACATCTGTTGAATGAATTACTTTGCTGCCAGCCTATTTGCTTCAGCGTATTTTTCACTTTGCCAATTCAATTAGCAGCCATTTCTTTTATGTTGGAAATGCAAAGAAAGAGCACAGAAGAGATATGCCAGCTCCAAGCCTCTCTACCTAGTGACCTGGAAATTCAAGTGTCCTTACTGGTGGAGACCATTTATTTCTGGTTAGAAGCTGTCTAGACCTGCGACTCCTCAACCTGAAGGAAACGTACCACAGGTACATCTGCCTACAGGTATCCAAACTTGTTGATGAATTTTATCCGTGTGAGCTGTCTTTTCCAGGGAGAAGTGAGGGAAGGAAGGAGAAAAGTACAGAGGTAGAAAATGAACACTGAGTAAATATTTTGTGCTAGGCACTTTTGTGTAAGTAATACCACTTTGTTTAAAGCTCAAACTTTCCTTCAATGCAGGTATTTTTCTTATTTTACAAATAATATATCTAAGGGTGTTTCAGTAGGTTGCTTCGGTAGGTTGCTACTGACTGGCTAGTCAGTAGCAGAGACAAAGTTCAAACCCAATTCTGCTGCTTCCAAAGTCCTTTCTCATCACAGCCCACATGGTTCTCCCCACTAAATAGAGACTCTCAGACAGTCTAAGAGTCCAATAGGAAGAGGGATACATTTTGCAGCATACAACAAAGTTGGGTATGGAGATCTCAGTCTTACAAAGGGCAGGATAGCAAATAAATTTGGGAAAAAGTGGCCCTAGGATATCCTCCTGATCCTCATTACAAGTTCATGAATCTGCTCCAGGATCAGGTGAGTCTGAGAGGTCTGAGGACTCAGAAGTCTTTGCTCCCTATGCTCAGTAAATCCACTTTGCTTCTGTGCCTGTGTCTTTTGATCTGATTAGGAAGCAAGCTGCAAAGCCTTGGGGACAAACTCCCCCAAGCCCATCCCAAAGGTGTAGCAGCAAACCTGAGCAAAGGTGAGGGAAGAGGCTTAGGGAGGAGAATCACAAGACACTTCAGGCTCTCAGACCAACAACACATGCGTGTCTTGGCTTCAGAACCAGAGATCCGCGTTCAGTGCAAACTCTGCCTCTTATTAGCACTGTGGCCTTAAGTTGTGTCGAATGATGATGCTATGTGTTCCCACATACCCAAGGGGGCTGCAGGGAAAAGCAGCATTCCCAATTAAGTCCACTTGATGTGTCAAGGGCCTCAGCATGACATAAACCTAATTTTCTGGAATTAACTCATTAGCCCATCTGATCAAGGCAGATGAGGTTGAGATATGTGGAAGCCCAAATTATAAATTCAAGAAAAACTAGTTCTACATCCCCATGACACATACTTCCTCCCTGACAAGTGTGAGCAGCCTCATTTCCACCTGACCTCATCTGGGACTCCAGATTGCTCCACATGACTTTCCTTGGAGACTTTGTTTTCTATTATGGTCAGTCTCGCCTCTGTGCAAGGCTAAGAACATCCCCTCAATCCATGTAACAACCTTGTTATATGGCAGGGCATGGCCATGACCAGCTATTCTTCAGGGCTCTGGATGCTTTGAATAAAAACTAACATTTCTACTGACTGTAATTCCTAGGATTCAGTGGCCCAAGATGATGGCAAAGGGTTCCTTTAATACCGAGGGGATCTAGGGTCCCGGGGGTGGAGGGGAGTCAAGATACCGGCTCTGCTAGCTAATGATAACACAGGTTGAATATCCTTTATTCAAAATGCTTCAGATCAGAAGTGTTTTGGATTTCAGATTTTTTTTTTATTTTGGAATATTTGCATTATACTCGTTGGTTGAACATCCCAAATCCAAAATCCAAAATGCTTCAATGAGCATTTCCTTAGAGTCATGTAGGTGCTCAAAAGTTTTGGATTTTGGAGCATTTCAAACTTCAGATTTTTGGATTTGGGATGCTCAACCTTTACTAGCTAAATTTAATTGAACACTTACTATGTAGCAGGCATACTTATAAAACTCTTCCAACATATTCATTTAATCTTCACAGCATATCTTTAAAGTAGTTATTATTATTATTGTTCCCATTTTACTGATTGAAAAACTGAGGCACACAGAGGATAAAGCCCTAGGTCACACAGTTTCTAAGTGGTGAAGCCAGGACTTAAACCAAAATAGTCTGGTTTCAGAGCCTGCATTTTTAACCAGAATGTGATTCTGCCTCCACTCAAAGATGAAAGAACTGCATTTACATCACTGTAAAAGTTGAGCCCTGTGAGAAGGGATGCCTTCCAACTTTGTCATCTAAAGAAGCTCTGCTTGACCTTCCTCTAACAGAGCAAACCATGGCCAAGAGAGTTGCAGTGATTGGAGCCGGCGTCAGTGGCCTGTCCTCCATCAAATGCTGTTTGGACGAAGACCTGGAGCCCACCTGCTTTGAGCGAAGTAATGACATCGGAGGACTGTGGAAGTTTACCGTGCGTGGTTTACATCCCCCCATCTCCATCAGTCATAATTTGGCCACGTTCTTTATCTCTGCTCAGAGGTGATGGCTTTAGCCTGCCTTGGTGATCAAGTAAGGGAGCAAGCTCACCGCAACAGCCCAAACAAGTGCATGGCGCAGTGCTAAGCACTATGCAGGATGCGGTCCGATCAGTGAGGAACCTCGAAAATAGGAAAGGGCCAGGGACAGTTGGAAGAGAGAGGAGGAAAGAGTAAGTCTGATAGACAAATGTGGTTTTGGAAGTTTATGATGATTCCTGGATCGTGGACATCCTATCGTAAGATCAAGTAGCAGAGAGTCACATCAGGGAAACCAAAGGGCCCCAGTGACTGTGGAGCAGTCACAATCCCTTCCTTCCAGGGAGGACGGAAGTTGGCATCAGGGAGTGAAGCGCCAGCCCCTGGCATTGTTCAGGTCTTTGGGAAGAGAAGTGGCAAGAGTGAGGCAGGACCCCAGATCTTGGAAGTCCTGGGGGGCAGGGGAGTAGCTTTCATATTGTCAGAATAGAAAGAACCCAGGCACTGACGAATCCTTCTGAGAAGTGGAATATGCTCCCTAGGAGGCGACACTCAGGGCCAGGCCAGCTGTTAGGTGACTTGAGCATCAGAAACAGGGGATGTGAGTGGTTAAACACCACCTGCCTCTGGGAAGGGTTGGTCCTGGTTACTGGGAGTATTAATACCAGAGTATTCGGTGGGGACAAAGGGATTTGTCCCATCGTGGGGTATTAGAAGGTGTCGGAAGATGGGAGCCAGGCAGGCCCAAGTACTGAATCTCGCAGGGGGGAGAAAAGAACAACATTCGTTCAATGCAGGTGAATGAGGGAAGTCTCCATGGAAGAGATGGTATTTGATGAATCTTTGAAGGATGGTGAATAAAACAGAATATGCAAATGTATATAGCCAGGAGTGGTCATAACCTTAGGATTATAGCACGCTAGAAGAAAAAAACTTCGTCTAGTATACTGTGGGCCTCATCAAGTCACCAAATGTCAATGTCAAAAGTATTGGGTCTGCTTTGTGTACCTTCTCCATTTGACCCCACAGTTGGTTTGATTTCCTTCTCCGATTCTAAAGGAATACAGATTAGTTTTAGAAAACAATATTGAGTTAGACAAAAGGAAAACTACAAATCAAATATCGTCACAATACTCATAGGTCAGCACTATTAAAATTTCAGCATAATTTCTTCTAGTCATGTATAGTAGTCCCTCAGTATCTGTGGAGGATTGTTCCAAGGACACCCTCTCCAACCCCAGCAGATACCAAAATCCATGAACGCTCAGCTCCCTGATATAAAATGGTGCAGTATTTGCATATAACCTATGCAAACCCTTCTGTATACTTTAAATCAGCTCTAGATTACTTACAATACCTAATACAATGCAAACCCTATGTATACTATAATGTTTAGGGAATAATGAAAAGAAAAAAAAAAGCCTATACATGTTCAATACAGATGCAACCGTCCTTTTTTTATTCCAAATATTTTCAATCCTTGATTGGTTGAATCCGCAGATGCAGAACCCACAGATACTGCACTATTTTTTTTAAATGTTATTATAATATTAATTGTCATTCATTCAACAAGTACTTGTCATGTTCTTCCACCAGGGTACAATGTTGAACAAGGTAGACAGGGACCCTGCCCTCCTTACGGTCTGGCAGGAAACAGAAACAGAAACATGAACAGATAATTCTAACGCAATGTGATCAGTTCAGTGCTAGAAGTACAGGGTTCAGTGGGGCCATGACAGCTACCTTATGCAGGGTCACAAGAGGCTTCAAAGTGACAGCTCAGGAGGAGACTTGAGGGAGAAATGTGGCTTAAGAAAGATATTGCATTGAATTATTCCAATCCCACCAATGATTTCTAATCATTAGAGCATGGGCACCCAATGCTGACTTTCCTGAAACTCTTTACCATTACAAATGAAACACTAACTGCTGGGACCCCCCCCCCCAGCTGGACTGGCATGAGCCCCCCAATCTCTGATCTCTTCCTCCTGTCTCCATCACCCCGCCAAGCTAACTATGCCTTCACCACAGGAATCTTCTAAAGATGGGATGACCCGGGTCTACAGGTCATTAGTAACAAACGTCTGCAAGGAAATGTCATGTTACAGTGACTTCCCTTTCCGAGAAGATTATCCCAATTTCATGAGCCAAGAAAAATTTTGGAACTATCTCCAAGAATTTGCTGAGCACTTTGACCTCCTGAAATACATTCAGTTTAAGGTAAGATACTTGGTGTTATGGAACACTGATGAATGGGGGCTGGTCTATTCAGCAATCTAATGGAAATGCGATGTGTTTAAGTAAACGTTTTCTTCATTTTATCTCTCTCCATAAATAAGGCAGACAATAAAGACTCCTCACTTCTCTCTGCTGCTCATGTTTTACTCAAATAAATCATTAAAATACCGAATTTCCTGATTCCTCTTCTAAATGCCAAACTCTTATTCAGGGTAAGGCAAGCAAAAAGAATTTTATTCATGACACCCATTGAGAAGAAATGACTAGAAGTCTGAACCACAGAAATTATAATAGGGAAGAACTCATTTTCCTAAATTTTCCAAAGCATAACATATTATATAACTCATCTCTTTCTCATTAGGAATAAAAACTATTTCTTCTTTCCAATGAATAGATTCAAATGTCTTGGGTCCAAGTCTATATTATCACCTTTGAGAATTTTCACAAGTTACTTAACTTTTCTGAGATGATAAACCAATATTTATAGACTTCCTATCATGGGATTTGGCCAACTTAAAGTTAACAGACACGGTTATCATACCAGTCATTGCATGAGGGCTGAAGGTGTTGGTAGGAAGCGAGTGTTTGTCTTTTGCTTTTAGACCACTGTGTGCAGCGTAACAAAGCGTGCAGACTTCTCCAAAACCGGTCAGTGGGATGTTGTCACCGAGACAGAGGGCAAGCAGGATAGAGCTGTTTTTGATGCTGTCATGGTTTGCACTGGACATTTCCTGAATCCCCGTTTGCCTCTGGAGTCCTTTCCTGGTGAGTCCTTTCTTCTTCCTTTTTCTTCTGTTTGGCTTTATTTTTTTGTTGTTGTTGTTTTGTTTTTTTCTTGTGTGTGTATGCCAGTCAAATGTAGCAGTGGGGAGGGGACTGTATACCAACTTTAGTGACACTGATGTTAATAAGATCTGATAACCCACGACCATCTAACCAGCCATAGTGAGTCATTTCTATCTGAGACTGTGCCTACTCTTCTGGGTTCTTCTAGAAGAAAAGTTATTGATTTATAATTAGAAATAGTTCCCCATGATGATAAACAACTTTATATTCACTCTCAAAAATAATATGTACAAAATTACTTTGAAAAATATAAAGCACTATATAAGCATCAGATCTTATTATTTACTTACTAAGTATTATTGTTTAAGCTTTATCACGTGTGTCTAATTCAAATTCAGTTATCAATCACATAAGGCTCAAAACTATCAGATCTGTCATTTAAAAAAATGAGCTTTGGTCTAATGAAAGTGGTTCTGTGGTGACTTCTGAACCACAAGGAGGTCCCTATCTGGACACCATAAAACAAGACCCAAACCATAACCAAGCTCTCTTTCTCTGCTGAGACGAGGGATCCAGTTGCCATCTGGGGTGTATGTATCACGCTTTGTAAGCCTATGTCTTGCTCTTGCTCTATAATCCTATCTTGCTCCCCCTCAATAAACTTCACTTCATGCTTGCCTTAAAAAAAAAAAAAAAAAAAAGCTTTGATTTTGGGGATTGGAATTACAGATCATTTGAGTCAAGACTGACCTGTAATTCAAAACTTAGGCTCTTTTTCACTAACCTGATTCTTTAAAAAGAAAAAAATCAAAAACTTAAGCTGGGTGCAGTGGCACATACCTATAGTCCCAGCTACTTGGGAGGCTAAGGCAGGAGGATCTCTTGAGTCCAGGAGTTTGATGGCAGCCTGGGCAACATAGTGAGACCCTATCTCAAAACGGAAAAAAAAAACAAAAATAAAAAAGTAAGAGTATAAGAAAACTTGACACATTTTTTTTTAAAAGAAATAAACTGGAAGTTATGCATGTAAAGGAATATATTCACTCCTCAAAATAATCAACACAATAATAATCCATGCACCTTTTAGACCAGGGCTATCCACAAAAAGGAGTTTTAAAAATTCCCTTTTGGAAATGCTTTTGACTCCAAGAGCACATTCTTTTTAATGTTAATATATTTACTCATGATTGGCAAATCTCTACTTTTTGAGGGCAAAAGGGATTATTTAGAAGCTAAAAGCTATTCAAATTCTGATGAGGGAAATAAAATTAGTCAAATGAGGATTATTAAAATGTAGTAAAGCCACTCTTCTGTCATGTATTAGTGGCCCTAAAGGCAACTGATTCGGTGAAGTTTTGGAATTTCTTTGAAGAATGGAAAGAACTTTTAAGGAAGAAAGAACATGAAGAATAAAACTTGCAAACCTTGGCGAGAAAAAAAATGAAAAATAAATCTTATAAACCCAATCACAAATTAACAAAAAATTTTATTCATAAAACTATGTTTAGGAATCAAGTGAGAATTCAATACCTAATTTTGCAAAGAAGCAATATTGTACATCCGAGGTCCCCAGCCCCCAGTCGGTCCGTGGCATGTTAGGAACCGGTGTCACCACCTGAGCTCCCCACCCTCTCTGCTCCCCCTCCCCCATCCGTGGAAGAACTGTCCTCCATGAAACTCAGGAACCAAGCCACACAGCAGGAGGTGGGCAGATGAGCAGCAAAGCTTCATTTGTCTTTATAGCCACCACAGCTGTTCCCCACCCCACCAGCTCTGCTTCCCCACCCCCACCGCCCCTCCCCATGTCCCCGAAAAAATTGTCTTCAGTGAAACCAGTCCCTGTGCTAAAAAGGTTGGGAACTGCTGTTGTAAATGGTGGTTGAGCTTCAGGCTTGCTGCTGGCTGGGGGCTAAACACACAATTGCACAGTGCTAAAGGAACACATAACCGCCTTTTGTAACAAGGCTCCTAAGGGAAAACGTGTTACATGTGCCAAACTATTGATCTGGATACTTTTGGAATTTAATGTCTTGTCAGATTAAGGATGGTATACCCTTTAAATCCCACTACCTTCAGTTCCACATAAGAACTATAACTTTTTAAGATTCCTTTCTTGGTTTTAACTAATCACCACAGTATCTTTCACAAATAGCTTTAGGACCTCTGTTGAAATGAATGGTTTACTTGGGAGCACGAACTCTTCTCTGTCTAGAAAGTATCAGAGCTCTTTGTACCCTGTCGACCGGAAAAAATCCATTGAAAGCACAAGCTTTGCCTATAAGGCGTCACTACAACTATTTGAAAGTTGAAATTGTGACAAACACAACCTTTTGTAAAATCTCTATTGTTGAGCTAAAGGAAAAAGCTGAGGCACAAAATAAAATTTTAACGAGTTCACTTAAGTCGAAGTGAAGACAGCTGCCTGGGAAACACTTCCAAGCTGCTCTGTTCCACCTGTGCTACAAGTAGGTTTTTAAAGACAACAGGGGACATAGAGGAGGCTAATACAAAGGTTTTTGACAGAAATTCTCATTGGTTTACAGATATAACATTGATTAGTCATTGGCTATACATTGTTGAACTACAGGATATGAGTTATGGTGTCCGGTGTATGACATTGTTAGGTTGATTCATGGCCACTGGGCATCAGTAAGTCTAGAGCCTACATAGGAAGTGGCTTCAACAAGTGGTTACTTAGCTCGAGGGTGGAGTAAGCTGTGACTGCTGTCCCATTTCAATGCCTCTCTGGGCCTGATCATTTAAAGGGGGCTCACATTCCTCAGATGGAAAGTTTCTCTTATTTCTGAATATAATTGTCTTTTTCTTTTTTCCTGAATTAGTTTCAATTTACCAAATAGATCTCTTTTTTTTTTCTGGCACTGCATTGACATGATCACTGACTCAGAACTGCGTACACATATTCTATATTTTTTCGTGCTAATGCAGTTACAGAGGACCTATCATTTGCGAGGCACTGTGTTAGGTCACATGAAAGATACAAACTCCATGAACCAAAGTTGAGCCCTCAAGTTATTCTCTCCAGCAAAACCTCAGCAAATGGCTGAATGCCTCATTCTCTAATGCATTTGATGTATATTCTGTTCCCAGTTCTTGAAACCCTCTTAGTGCTCCCCTTTTCCAATTCCTAATCATCCTTCAGATTTGTTCCTTTAAAAAAAAAAATCACCTCCTCCAGAATACCTTCCTGGCTCAGTCCATGGTGGATGCCACACGGGAGCCGTCATAACATGTCCTGTTCAAACAGGCAGTGTAGTATCATGCCTGCCAGCTGAGCACTCGGGTCAGACATCCTGAGCTCCTGTCTGGGCTCTGGTGCTTACTGTATAGCGAGTTTCTTCATCTCCCGGGGCCTCAATCTCAGCTTTGATAAAATTGAATAAGAATATGGCTGTGATCACACTACTGCCCTCCAGCCTGGGCAACAGAGCAAGACCTTGTCTCTGGGGAAAAAAAAAAGAACATGGTCCACCCTATGGTGTTTTCATGAGGTTTAAATTAGTTAATATGTGTAAGACCCTTAGAAGAGCACGTGGGACTGGCATAGCAAGGGCTAAACATGTTAGCTATTATCTGTTTACTTAACTATCTTCCCACTGAAGGACAAATTCCTTGAGGGTGGGGACTGCCTTTTATGCTCACATTGCTTAGACCTAACATGGCACCTTGGGTTATGTTGAAAGGACAGGCTGTGTAAGGTACAATCATTAGCCAACTGCATTTCTTGTTTTCATACCCCTGTGGACCTGGTCTGTGGGACTTGTCCTTCTCCTGCCCCTGGATTAAATGAATCCAGTTTCCACTTTGTGCTGCATAGACTCCAGGGGTCAAGGTCACAGTGTGGTCTCCTTGATCCCCTCAGACCTGACTCCATGGCAACATCGCAGAAAGTGACACAGCACTTTAAAAATTCCTTTCATGACATTGTCCAACTTCCAACTCCTAGCAACTCCAACTTCGACCATTTTTTTAAAAATTTTTTAAAATTTATTTTTATTCAATTTTATTTTTTTCGAGATGGGGTCGCACTCTGTCACCCAGGCTGGAGAGCAGCAGCACGAACATAGCTCACTGCGGCCTCCGACTTCCTGGCTTGAAGCAATCCTCCCGCCTCAGCCTCCGGAGTAGCTGGGACTAGAGGTGTGCACCACCAACCAGCTAACTTCAACCATTTTAGACCCTCAAACTGGGTGTGAGGCAAAGGATTGCAAAACTGGCCTGCATGCCCATTCTCTGCAAATTCAGCACAGCCGGTTTAAGGCCTCACTTGGAATGCAATAACTATTGTTATTTTCCCACCTTCTGGGGCCTCAGCAGGCAAAGAAACCTACTAAAATATTTTGTTATATGTTGTAGCTATTGAATAGATGTTACTGAGTAATGAATCAACATATGGTAGGAGAATGATATATTCTAGAAAAGAGTTTAATCCTTATACATTAAAACTTCAAAACCACTGAAGCAGTGGGGTAGGAGGCTATCCAGTCCTCCAAACTGTGGAGCTTCCCTTTCTGATTCTTCGTCAGTGCTCTGTCTCACCTGTCACTGGCCTCGTCACCATTGTTTCCTGTCACTTCTCATAATTTCCACTGCTGCTGCCTCCACCGTAAACAGCCCTACTTCCACCGCTACTACCATTCTTGGTGTATGTGAATCCATGGCTTATGTCTGCCATGGAGATAATTACCGAAAATAAATCAAAAGGAGAAATATTTGGTAGCCTTTCTTACATATATAAATATCATACTAGCTATGCTTCTGTTGAAAGAGTGCTAGGAGCTTCATGAAAGACTACTCAGAAACAAGTATAAATAATGTAAGAATAAAGTGCAAATAAGCATACAGTGTAAAAAAGCATTAACATATAGTAAAGCATAAAGTGAAATAAGCAGAAAGTATAAGTAACATGAGCCCACATCACAAGAATAATTTTGTACGAAAGAACTTGCCACAGAATTTCTTCTGTGAAAAATTTTCACTGAATTAAAATTCAATTTGTAAACATATTATACAAACAAATCACATTCTGATAGAACATATCTACTGGGTAAAATAACATGCATCAACAACTTATCTTTTTTTTTTTTGAGATGCTTATTTAGTATCCAAAATAAGAGGTCAAATAAGTATTTAGATATGAGCATACTGGTCCCAGGAGAAATCACAATTGGATACAATACTTAATTAGATGGCTATAATGACATGTAACTAGAAACAATCCACTTCCTGCTTAGGATGTCCAGGGTAGTACGTAAGATGTTTCTTATTATTTGTGTGCAGTGAGTTTGATTTCTCAAGTAATTGCTTTCAAAAGGCACACTCACGTGGAATATAAGATCACCTATATTTTTTAACAAGGCAAGTCATACCGTATTTATATCCGGGCTCACAACATCCCAAGGGAGAAGGAAATCATACTCTTGTTCTACTTCTGCGACTACTGGTTGGAGCAAAGGGCTGCCATGTTTCTGGGACTTCCTTTTTCCACAGACCCTTTCCCTGCATACTGGGAAATTACAGCTTTAGATATTTTGGATTTTCTGATCCTTCCCTCCCTTCAGGAATCCATAAGTTTAAAGGCCAGATCCTGCACAGTCAAGAGTACAAGATCCCAGAAGGCTTTCAGGGCAAACGCGTCTTAGTGATCGGTCTTGGGAACACTGGAGGAGACATTGCCGCGGAGCTCAGTCGAACGGGAGCTCAGGTACCTGTCTCCGAATCGGTGCCCCCACGCCCACCATCATGTATGGTGGCTGCAGAGAGGTATTCAAGACTATAAAACACACTGGCCAAGGGCTAAATTTTGCAGACAGAGACTAAGTGAAAAAAATTTGAAAGTCCTTAAAGCCACTCATGGTCCTCCTTGAACTATTTAAAAAGCCACACTTCATACATTTGGGCCATCTCCAAGAAGGGCCTGGGAAAACTGTATGGATGCCAGACCACTGGGCATTTTTCAGAAGTGTTCCTTAAGGAACAAGACTACATGGGCAAATTTCTCCATCCAGGCCAATCATCTTTTCTTTTAATACTTTCCCTTTGTCATTCTGGCAAAACCCCCAATAAGAATAGAAAGGGGAGATTGTTTTTCTGAATGTCTCCAAGTTTTCTATTAGAAGTCAGATATGTACCTTATTTTAAGATAAAAGCAACCTTTACCTTGCCCAAGAAGTATACGTAATGATTTTAGAAAGTCCAAGCTGAGATTCACAAATTAGAAAACTATTCCACTTTAGCGTGAATTACAGGACAATGATTACACCTGTTAAGACTAGATTTTTAGCCAGGCAGGGTGGCTCACACCAGTAATCCTAGCGCTCTGGGAGGCCACGGCGGGAGTATTGCTCAAGGTCAGGAGTTCAAGACCAGCCTGAGCAAGAGCAAAACCCTGTCTCTACTAAAAATAGAAAGAAATTAGCTGGACAACTAAAAATATATAGAAAAAATTAGCCGGGCATGGTGGCGCCTGCCTGTAGTCCCAGCTACTCGGAAGGCTGAGGCAGGAGGATCGCTTGAGCCCAGGAGTTTGAGGTTGCTGTGAGCTAGGCTAGCGAGACTCTGTCTCCAAATATTAAAATAAAATAAGACAAGATTTTTATTTTATTCAGTTGAAATTGTTTTCCAAAGCTTCACTCTAAATTCTACATTATTCACATGCAAAAAAATTTCCGGCTCAATACTGTATATCTACAAATATTACAATTCTATGTTTATAATTCTAGAAACATAATAAAAATACTTAACAGATATATAGATCCGGTAAAATGAGTTCAAGAACAATGACATATGAACAGATAGTCATATATTGATTTGTGTCCCAATTCACCAATCCTCCATTGTTATAAGACCAAAATGTTATACGACCATTCGAAACACATTGAAGAAAAATACTACAAAATGATGGACATGTATTTATCCTTCTTGCTATACTTTTTTAGGTACTTCTCAGTACCAGAACTGGTGCTTGGGTTAACAGCCGCTGTTCAGAGGGGGGCTACCCTTATTCTATGATGGTTACAAGAAGATGCCATGATCTTATTGCACAAGTTCTGCCTTCCTGTTTCCTAAACTGGATTGGAGAGAGGCGGATGAACAAGAGATTTAATCATGAGAATTATGGATTAAGTATTACAAAGGGGTACTTAAACCTTTTTATTTAATAGAAAAATTATTAAATCAGTATTTTTTTCATTCTGTTTTATTTGGAACTTAAAATGTTCAATAATTGTAATATTGCTTTTGTTTATCCTGTTCTAAACTTATTACCCTAAGACAATGTCCATCAGGTACCACAGCAGTTCTTGAAATAGGAATATTCTCTGTCTGGTAACAAAAGCAGTGATTTATGAAACTAGAAATGATTCTTGAAAAATCAGAAAACTTAAATTGGCTTTGAGGAATCTTGAAATTACTGCCATACAGCAATGATGTCATACAGCATCAGTGAGAGCAGATGGTCAGCTCTACCTAACCTTTAATAAATGTCTATTCTGGCTGAGTGATTTGAGGTGTGAATTTCTAACAGGAATTCCTAAAATGATACATTTTAATATACATCTGTATAGAGTTACACATTGGCAAGGAAAAGAAAACCTTTGAAATGCATGTAAGGTCATTAAATGTGATTTTAGTATATGCTTGCATGCTTGACCCACATATTTTATATTTTCCTTTGGTAAGTTTTTTTTTTTTTTGGCCTGTGTTCTGTTCCTTGAGCTATCTTTCAACTTATAAGGAAAACTAATGGCAAAGGATGACTCGATATGTAAATTTTATAAAGATATATGTTTTTATTTAAAGAGTTTCTTGCTAATTTCCTCTTAGCCTAACATCATTCCCTGGAGGCCTAGGTGACATGAGACCCAAAATTGATCATCGAATGGATTATTGTACACTCTATCCTGATGCTCTGAGAAAAACATTGCTCCAGAAATTAGTTCCAAGAGACAGAGACTCTCAAACCCCAGGCAGGAAAGAGGAGGTTTAGCCATTTTCCACATGTTTTTTACTGGGAGTGGGAAAAGAAAACATGTTATAAACATAATAAGTCAGGTAGATGATTTTGAGTTAGACATTGGTCAATTCACTTCCTCGGCTTGGCAGGTGATTTCCCTGAATTGGCTAAATAAATCATTAGCTGAAGTTTCTCATACATATAATGACAGTGAATGATTTTCTCCTCTGTGTCAAAGGAAAAAACCAAAATTTATTGTGAACGATGAGCTGCCAACCTGTATCCTCTGTGGGACAGTCATGATGAAAACCAGCGTGAAGGAGTTTACAGAAACCTCTGCTATCTTTGAAGACGGGACGGTGGAAGGAAACATTGACAGTGTGATCTTCACTACAGGATACACGTTTTCTTTTCCCTTTCTTGAAGAGCCTCTCAACAACCTCTGCATGAAGAAATTGTTCCTATACAAGCGGGTCTTTCCCTCAAGTCTGGAAAGAGCAACACTGGCCATCATCGGCCTCATTGGCCTTAAAGGGTCCATCTTAGTAGGCACAGAACTCCAGGCGCGATGGGTCACAAGAGTATTCAAAGGTACCTTGACTCTATTTAAAGCCTCTCTTTGAATCTTAAAATTAGTGCCCTGCCATTTAGCTAAAATCAAACAGTTGCAAACTCA
>NW_012151507.1:4502642-4517607 GCF_000956105.1 Propithecus coquereli
CCTCAAACTGGGTGTGAGGCAAAGGATTGCAAAACTGGCCTGCATGCCCATTCTCTGCAAATTCAGCACAGCCGGTTTAAGGCCTCACTTGGAATGCAATAACTATTGTTATTTTCCCACCTTCTGGGGCCTCAGCAGGCAAAGAAACCTACTAAAATATTTTGTTATATGTTGTAGCTATTGAATAGATGTTACTGAGTAATGAATCAACATATGGTAGGAGAATGATATATTCTAGAAAAGAGTTTAATCCTTATACATTAAAACTTCAAAACCACTGAAGCAGTGGGGTAGGAGGCTATCCAGTCCTCCAAACTGTGGAGCTTCCCTTTCTGATTCTTCGTCAGTGCTCTGTCTCACCTGTCACTGGCCTCGTCACCATTGTTTCCTGTCACTTCTCATAATTTCCACTGCTGCTGCCTCCACCGTAAACAGCCCTACTTCCACCGCTACTACCATTCTTGGTGTATGTGAATCCATGGCTTATGTCTGCCATGGAGATAATTACCGAAAATAAATCAAAAGGAGAAATATTTGGTAGCCTTTCTTACATATATAAATATCATACTAGCTATGCTTCTGTTGAAAGAGTGCTAGGAGCTTCATGAAAGACTACTCAGAAACAAGTATAAATAATGTAAGAATAAAGTGCAAATAAGCATACAGTGTAAAAAAGCATTAACATATAGTAAAGCATAAAGTGAAATAAGCAGAAAGTATAAGTAACATGAGCCCACATCACAAGAATAATTTTGTACGAAAGAACTTGCCACAGAATTTCTTCTGTGAAAAATTGTCACTGAATTAAAATTCAATTTGTAAACATATTATACAAACAAATCACATTCTGATAGAACATATCTACTGGGTAAAATAACATGCATCGACAACTTATCTTTTTTTTTTTTTTTGAGATGCTTATTTAGTATCCAAAATAAGAGGTCAAATAAGTATTTAGATATGAGCATACTGGTCCCAGGAGAAATCACAATTGGATACAATACTTAACGTAGATGGCTATAATGACATGTAACTAGAAACAATCCACTTCCTGCTTAGGATGTCCAGGGTAGTACGTAAGATGTTTCTTATTATTTGTGTGCAGTGAGTTTGATTTCTCAAGTAATTGCTTTCAAAAGGCACACTCACGTGGAATATAAGATCACCTATATTTTTTAACAAGGCAAGTCATACCGTATTTATATCCGGGCTCACAACATCCCAAGGGAGAAGGAAATCATACTCTTGTTCTACTTCTGCGACTACTGGTTGGAGCAAAGGGCTGCCATGTTTCTGGGACTTCCTTTTTCCACAGACCCTCTCCCTGCATACTGGGAAATTACAGCTTTAGATATTTTGGATTTTCTGATCCTTCCCTCCCTTCAGGAATCCATAAGTTTAAAGGCCAGATCCTGCACAGTCAAGAGTACAAGATCCCAGAAGGCTTTCAGGGCAAACGCGTCCTAGTGATCGGTCTTGGGAACACTGGAGGAGACGTTGCCGCGGAGCTCAGTCGAACGGCAGCTCAGGTACCCGTCTCCGAATCGGTGCCCCCACGCCCACCATCATGTATGGTGGCTGCAGAGAGGTATTCAAGACTATAAAACACACTGGCCAAGGGCTAAATTTTGCAGACAGAGACTAAGTGAAAAAAATTTGAAAGTCCTTAAAGCCACTCATGGTCCTCCTTGAACTATTTAAAAAGCCACACTTCATACATTTGGGCCATCTCCAAGAAGGGCCTGGGAAAACTGTATGGATGCCAGACCACTGGGCATTTTTCAGAAGTGTTCCTTAAGGAACAAGACTACATGGGCAAATTTCTCCATCCAGGCCAATCATCTTTTCTTTTAATACTTTCCCTTTGTCATTCTGGCAAAACCCCCAATAAGAATAGAAAGGGGAGATTGTTTTTCTGAATGTCTCCAAGTTTTCTATTAGAAGTCAGATATGTACCTTATTTTAAGATAAAAGCAACCTTTACCTTGCCCAAGAAGTATACGTAATGATTTTAGAAAGTCCAAGCTGAGATTCACAAATTAGAAAACTATTCCACTTTAGCGTGAATTACAGGACAATGATTACACCTGTTAAGACTAGATTTTTAGCCAGGCAGGGTGGCTCACACCAGTAATCCTAGCGCTCTGGGAGGCCACGGCGGGAGTATTGCTCAAGGTCAGGAGTTCAAGACCAGCCTGAGCAAGAGCAAAACCCTGTCTCTACTAAAAATAGAAAGAAATTAGCTGGACAACTAAAAATATATAGAAAAAATTAGCCGGGCATGGTGGCGCCTGCCTGTAGTCCCAGCTACTCGGAAGGCTGAGGCAGGAGGATCGCTTGAGCCCAGGAGTTTGAGGTTGCTGTGAGCTAGGCTGACGCCACGGCACTCTAGCCCGGGCAACAGAGCGAGACTCTGTCTCCAAATATTAAAATAAAATAAGACAAGATTTTTATTTTATTCAGTTGAAATTGTTTTCCAAAGCTTCACTCTAAATTCTACATTATTCACATGCAAAAAAATTTCCGGCTCAATACTGTATATCTACAAATATTACAATTCTATGTTTATAATTCTAGAAACATAATAAAAATACTTAACAGATATATAGATCCGGTAAAATGAGTTCAAGAACAATGACATATGAACAGATAGTCATATATTGATTTGTGTCCCAATTCACCAGTCCTCCGTTGTTATAAGACCAAAATGTTATACGACCATTCGAAACACATTGAAGAAAAATACTACAAAATGATGGACATGTATTTATCCTTCTTGCTATACTTTTTTAGGTACTTCTCAGTACCAGAACTGGTGCTTGGGTTAACAGCCGCTGTTCAGAGGGGGGCTACCCTTATTCTATGATGGTTACAAGAAGATGCCATGATCTTATTGCACAAGTTCTGCCTTCCTGTTTCCTAAACTGGATTGGAGAGAGGCGGATGAACAAGAGATTTAATCATGAGAATTATGGATTAAGTATTACAAAGGGGTACTTAAACCTTTTTATTTAATAGAAAAATTATTAAATCAGTATTTTTTTCATTCTGTTTTATTTGGAACTTAAAATGTTCAATAATTGTAATATTGCTTTTGTTTATCCTGTTCTAAACTTATTACCCTAAGACAATGTCCATCAGGTACCACAGCAGTTCTTGAAATAGGAATATTCTCTGTCTGGTAACAAAAGCAGTGATTTATGAAACTAGAAATGATTCTTGAAAAATCAGAAAACTTAAATTGGCTTTGAGGAATCTTGAAATTACTGCCATACAGCAATGATGTCATACAGCATCAGTGAGAGCAGATGGTCAGCTCTACCTAACCTTTAATAAATGTCTATTCTGGCTGAGTGATTTGAGGTGTGAATTTCTAACAGGAATTCCTAAAATGATATATTTTAATATACATCTGTATAGAGTTACACATTGGCAAGGAAAAGAAAACCTTTGAAATGCATGTAAGGTCATTAAATGTGATTTTAGTATATGCTTGCATGCTTGACCCACATATTTTATATTTTCCTTTGGTAAGTTTTTTTTTTTTTTGGGCCTGTGTTCTGTTCCTTGAGCTATCTTTCAACTTATAAGGAAAACTAATGGCAAAGGATGACTCGATATGTAAATTTTATAAAGATATATGTTTTTATTTAAAGAGTTTCTTGCTAATTTCCTCTTAGCCTAACATCATTCCCTGGAGGCCTAGGTGACATGAGACCCAAAATTGATCATCGAATGGATTATTGTACACTCTATCCTGATGCTCTGAGAAAAACATTGCTCCAGAAATTAGTTCCAAGAGACAGAGACTCTCAAACCCCAGGCAGGAAAGAGGAGGTTTAGCCATTTTCCACATGTTTTTTACTGGGAGTGGGAAAAGAAAACATGTTATAAACATAATAAGTCAGGTAGATGATTTTGAGTTAGACATTGGTCAATTCACTTCCTCGGCTTGGCAGGTGATTTCCCTGAATTGGCTAAATAAATCATTAGCTGAAGTTTCTCATACATATAATGACAGTGAATGATTTTCTCCTCTGTGTCAAAGGAAAAAACCAAAATTTATTGTGAACGATGAGCTGCCAACCTGTATCCTCTGTGGGACAGTCATGATGAAAACCAGCGTGAAGGAGTTTACAGAAACCTCTGCTATCTTTGAAGACGGGACGGTGGAAGGAAACATTGACAGTGTGATCTTCACTACAGGATACACGTTTTCTTTTCCCTTTCTTGAAGAGCCTCTCAACAACCTCTGCATGAAGAAATTGTTCCTATACAAGCGGGTCTTTCCCTCAAGTCTGGAAAGAGCAACACTGGCCATCATCGGCCTCATTGGCCTTAAAGGGTCCATCTTAGTAGGCACAGAACTCCAGGCGCGATGGGTCACAAGAGTATTCAAAGGTACCTTGACTCTATTTAAAGCCTCTCTTTGAATCTTAAAATTAGTGCCCTGCCATTTAGCTAAAATCAAACAGTTGCAAACTCAGTAAAGTAACGAAATATTTTTTTAAAGTAATGAACAATTCATTGTATTTGTAATGTGATGGTTGTGCTATGTCATTTAATGTGACTGAGTGGAAAAAGAGGTTTTGACTCTGGATGAAATAAATTTGGACAATAGAACATAATCGAATTTCTCAGATTAGCTGAAATTATTGGAAGCTTCAGGATCCTGGTCTGTTCTAGGCTATTCTAGTCTAGTCTACTTACACCTAAGTCTTTTTTTTATTACTTTTTAAATTAAAACTTAAAAGCACCAGAGAGAATACTCCTAAGTCTTTACATTTATTACTAGAAGTATAATCTTATATTGCTTCCAAAGAAAAATATTGGAATAATGCACAATGTAAATAAAATTGAGATCTGAGGTGACAGTAACCTTTAATAAGTGCCCATAAAATGTAGTGTTTTTGTTTTGAGACAGAGTCTTACTCTGTCGCCCAGGCTAGAGTGCTGTGGCATCAGCCCAGCTCACAGCAACCTCAAACTCCTGGGCTCAAACCATCCTCCTGCCTCAGCCTCCCAAGTAGCTGGGACTACAGGCATGCACCACCATGCCCAACCATAAAAACTCATTTAGATCACGCTGTAGAAGTAATTGCATCCTTCTCCAGAGAGCTTCCGAGAGGCAATCCAGAAACCACTAATTAAAGTCTTGCAACCACCTGGGTTGCAAGACCCCATCTCTATAAAAAAATTTTAAAAATTAGCTAGGTACGATGGTGCACACCTGTAATCCCAGCTACTTGAGGGGAGGCTAAGGCAGAAGGATCGCTTCAGCCCAGGGGTTTGAAGTTATAGTGAGCCATGATCAAGCCTGGGCAACAGAGGGAGACTCTGTCTCTAAAAAGACAAATAAGTAAATAAAGTCCTGCTAGTTTTTTACAGGATAAAGTGACCCAAGTGGAAAGTACACGACAGAGCTGAGTCAGTCCTGTCTTGTGTGAAGAGTAAACCCACACCCTGGGGTCAGTGCTAGGTACCTGGCAAGGGCAGGACTGGCCAGAACGGGATGGTGAACAGAGTGGACTAGCAAAGTCACAAGTGGCCTGAGGTTGGGTGTGGGGGAGGGACAGGGTTCACATTACAAGAAGGGGTATGGAGGTTCCAGGAACCCAGGGGACAGAATGGGATTTTAGACTCTGGGGCAGCTGGGCAACCGTAAAGAATGACCAGGGTCCAAACTGTAAGGCAAGAACAAGGTTCAGAATTCCAAAGAGCAAGAAGAGCAGAGTCCGAGTGCTGAGACTGTCTAGATGGGGGACTGGGAAGAGCGGGTCCTCACAGCTACTCCAGGGGACAGAGGCTCAGTGAGATGAGAGACTGCCAGGCCCCTTCCACACCTGGGGTTCCCCATATAACAAAAACGAAGGTGTGTCGAAGCAGGGTTACAAAATGGGCTCATTTAAGTGTTTGCATTTAGCCAACTAACAACTTTCACATACACACACGTGCATGAAAGTATACTATGGGGCTATATATACAATATAAGTTATACTGGGTGGATAGATAGATGATAGATAATAGATAGATAGATAGATAGATCGATAACAGGTAAATAGAGGAGAGAGAGAGAGCAGATGAAGAGGGATGGGGCAGACCAGCTGGTGCCCATGCAGATGGCTGGTGAGCATGGCGCAGGCTGAGGGCTGAGCCACGGAGCGGTCTGTCCTCACAATTCTGGCAGTAGAGTACCCTGGTTAAGTGAGTTAGGAGGGAGATTTTACCTCCAGAAAAGCATCCTCTGGACTCCAATTCCATACTGAGCTTTGACTCTCATATGTTCCAAAGGAAGGCCAGAAATGAGAGGGAGAAGAACTTAAATATTACTAAAAGAAAACTCGTGTGTGACTTGAACTTAAATATTACTAAAAGAAAACTCATATGTGACTTAAGTGCTATTTCTGATTTTTCTCACAGGACTCTGTAAGATACCTCCATCCCAAAAACTGATGGCTGAGGCTACTGAAAAAGAACAGCTCATTAAAAGGTATGCAATATAGCTTGCTTTGGGGAAAACTTACAAATATATTCCGTTACCAAAAAAAAAGGATTCAGAGTATAAAATCCATCCCTAAAGAAGCAGTGTGGCAGGTTGGCAATAACTCTGCATTAGGGGTGAGAAGAATATGCTCTTAGTCCCAACTCTGCCACCATTTAGACATGTGGCCTTAGACAGGTCATATGGGGACATGGGTCTTCTTGGTGGAACACAGAACCTGACCCTCCTACACGTGGCAACTCTGTCTTCCGTTGAGCCCCCAAAATCCATTCTGTCTTCATTCTCTCCCCACCTCTCAGGTTGCCCTTTCTCTGTATTTGCTGGTATCTTCTCTTCCTCACTCCTAAAAAATTAGTGAATTCCAAACTTAGTCCTGAGACCTCTTCTCACCTTGTTCACACCCACTCCTAGGTGGCCTCATCCAGGCCCGGGGCTTTAAATACCATCATATGCTCATGGCTCCAAAACTTGTGTCTCTAACCCAAATCTTTCCCCAGAACTCCAAACTCCTAATCCAACTCTCTCTAGGTAGGTCCACTTAGATATTTAATGGGAATCTCAAATTTAATGTCTAAAAATGAACTCTTGCCTCCCTCCATTCCCCTGTGCACCCCGTAACTGGGCCACTCTGAGACTTTTCCCCATCTCAGTCAATGGCTACTCATTCCAGTTGATCAGTCAAAAACCTTGGAGTAATCCTTTTCTGCTCCTTTTCTCTCACACTCCACCTCAGCAAATACCGTTAGCTCCCATCTTCCAAGTGAATCCAGAATTCAGACCCTTCTCACTACCCTGGCTGCCTTTACCCCAGACCAGGCCACCAACATCTAACATCGCTTACCAGGACACTTGCTGCTGCCTGTTATCTGGTCTCCCTTCTTACACAGTGGCTGTTCTACAGTCTAGTCTTAACAGCAGCCAGAGCAAGCCACGCCACATTGCCCTTCTCTTTGATACCTCCGATTGCTTCCCTTGCACCCCCAGAAGCCTCCCTGCAGCCTCTGCAGCTCTACAGGGCATCCAACCACCTGTACGCCCCGCTGCCTACCATTCTCCCTCCTCATCCATGCTGCTTCAGGCACTGCAGCCTCCTCCCTGTTCCTCAAACACGGCAACCATAACACCCTCAGGACATTTGCACTTGCTCTTCCCTCTGCTTGGAATGTCCTCCCCCAGACACCTGCACGGCTCACTCTGTTCAAAAGTCACCTGATAAGAGAGAAGCCTTCTCTGACAACACTATATAAAATGGCAACCCACCCAGTCTCACCATTGCCCTCCTTTATATTTTTCATAACGCCCATTACCACTGGACATATTACATAGCTACTTGGCCATTGTTGTTGTTGCGTTTAATAGTCCGTTGACTTCCACCATTAGAATGCAAACTCTTTGACAGCAGGGACTTTGTTTGTTCACTGTTGGATCCCCAGCACCTAGAATGGGGCCTAGAATGTGACAGACACTTAATATTTATTCATTGAATGGATGAATGATTGATGCTGGGACATCATGAAAGTTTACTGACAACAGAAATAAGTACAAACGAAGCCTTCACAGACACTATGCCCCTATCTGCAGCAAGCTCAGTCCTGGTGTACCAAGTATGGCCCTCTCAACTCATAATTAACGTCAATAAAAAATTTTAGGTCCTTGTATATGTGATGCTTTCCGATCATGTTCATTCCTTCGACAGCTATTGCCTGTGGACTGATCAGACTTTATCTTCATATCAAATTCAAGAACCTAAAACATTATTTAAAACTTCTCTTCCAACCGCCTCCTTTTCTCCTCTCTAACAAAATTAATTACCCTGATAGATACTGTAGATAAATTCCTTTCATTCTTTCTTCTCAACATAGGAAAACTTTCTCAAACATGGTTCGATTCCCAAAAAAGAAACAAATTGGTAGGCGTGGGGGTGGCCCTGATAACTTGAGAAACGCAGGGCAGGGGTCGTTAATAAAGAGTCATCCATCTTCTTCCCTCTCAGGGGTGTGATCAAAGATACCAGTGAAGACAAACTCGACTACATTCCCTACATGGATGACCTTGCTGCGTGCATAGGCACGAAGCCCAACATCCCATCTCTGTTCCTCAAGGATCCCAGACTAGCTTGGGAAGTTTTCTTTGGACCATGTACCTCTTACCAGTATCGCCTAACGGGCCCTGGAAAATGGGATGGAGCCAGAAACGCCATCCTGACCCAGTGGGACAGGACACTGAAGCCTTTAAAAACGCGAATTGTTCCTGATTCCCCCAAGCCTTCCTCCATGTTACATTATTTGAAAGCTTGGGGGGCACCTGTCCTACTTGCCTCTCTTCTACTCGTCTATAAACCACCGTTTCTGAAATTGGTGCTAGATAGACTACAGGATAGAATTCCCCCTTACCTAGCAAGTATTTGGCAAAGATGAATCTGATTGGTCGTGAGGGTTGCACCAAATCATATTAATTCCATCTCCAAGTAGCTTGTGCATCCCCGCTCTCCTCCCCATCATAACTGCTGTAACCCAAATTCAGGTCCAGTCATCTCTTATCTGAATTACTGTATAGTCTTCTTCTTTGTTCTCAGTGCCTTCTTTATTGCCACCTACACCATTATTCTAAAATAAATAGATGGTCATTGTTTCCATCAAGGTCTGGGTAGGAATAAGGTGGTCCTCAAATTAGGCCATGGGTGGAAATTTTAAATAGAGAGATTACTATATTTGAAAAGATTTGGGCAGAGTGTAGGAAAATCATAGGGATTATGAAATACTCCCGGACTGGTAACAATGAGGTACCTTTACTATCCCTAGACCTAACGAGGTAAGAGGAGAAAGCAGCTACTAAAGAGAAAGCCAGACCTATGCAGAGAGGCCACCGAACAAGAGCTGTGACCTTCGGCTGAGTGATAAAGGCAGTGCGCCATGACTCCCAGCGTAGAGATCTGGGGGAAGAAATTGTCTAACCATACCCTCGTCCCTCCCTCCGCTCCCGTCAGTGCTCCCCACCGCCAAACCCAACCGGAAGTCAGAGGCAAAGTTGCAAACTGACGTCGTCCCTGGAGGTCAGCCTTGTGGGGCACAGAGCAGAGCACAGATAATGGAGGGTATACATGGAGGGGCAAACAAAGGGATCAGGTTTAGTCATGCTGCCTTCCAGTATAAAATGCCTCAGGATTTCTGCCTCGGTTAGAGATAATACTCCAAATTCTTTAGCTAGCAGAGGGGGCCCTTCGTGATCTGAGTCCCTTTGCCCAAGTCACCAGAATCCCCTCCGGCATCCTCCCCCCACCAGTTTTAAACGCTACCATCCAGCACTACCGAACTGTTAACCTCCTCACCCTGGCACAAGCTGCTGCCTTTGCGGATCTATACCGTACCTGACAGGGAAGCTCCTGTTTGTCTTTCAAGAGACCTAATTATCTCACTGTGTGTGGCCTTCCCTAAACCCCCAAAGCAGGGTCGATCACCCCGGTGTACCAGCTGCACTTGTGATGCTCGAGTACTGCTCTTTCCTTACTGTAATATCATTTTCTTTGTGAATCTGTCTCCTAATAAATGATGAGTTCCTAAAAGGAACCATACCTTGTTCATCGAAAACGTTACCTGGTCAAACCACAACTTGGCAGGACAAATAAATAAATAAACAAACAAACAAATAAATAAAACATTACCTGGGCTGGGCACAGTAGCCCACACCTGTAATCCCAGCACTTTGGGAGGCCGAGGTGGGAGGATTGCTTGAGCCCAGGAGTTTGAGGTTAAAGTGAGCTATGATCACACCACCGCACACCAGCCCGGGTGACGGGGCAAGACGCCATCTCTAAAAAATAAACAAATAAAAATAAATAAATAAATAAACTTAAAACATTGCTCGATACAAAATATTGTTAAATAACTATATGATAAATAAACAGTGGCTTCACCGGCTGGTGTTCCTTGTCTGCCAGCTCCTACCTACATTCTTTTCTTCTGTCAAGGTGATAAATTACCTCATATTACCTGAGCCTTAGAAACAATCAAAGACCGTCCACCAACAGCTAATTGTATAAGTAAAAGACGATCCATGTGGCAAGGACAGCAAATGCAACTATACAGTCGCGGGGTGCCACGTGTGCCAGTTGAAAGCACTGACTCTAGAATGAGACCTGGGTTACAGTCTCTCAGCTCTGCCATTGTCTGCGAGACCTTGGCTTAGCCTCTTAAGCCTCAGGGTCCTCATCTGGAACATAGTGGTAATAGCAGTGCGTACCTTACAGTGAACATTAAGTGAGACAATGCAGGGTGTTTGGTACATGGTAAATTAACTATTAATAGCTGCAGAGTCGGAGAGCATTTCCTGTGCTCTGAATTAAAAGATTTGAAACCGCCTGGCTCTGTTTCTTGCTGCGTCGTCAGGAGGCGTGGCCTTTGCTCTCTGTGGATTCCCTGGTAGCACATTCCAGCTAGGATCACTCTTTTGTCCTTGTGTCCCCTGTCACCACGCTGCCATCCCCACAACCACCACCTCGTGCACTCAGATGGCCCGTCCAGAATGCAGCAGGTAAGCCTAACGCTCAAGTGTTAGTAGGGCACCCCCGGAGCCCACGTGTCCAGGTTTTTCCTGACAACGACTCCCCGGCATAAGCGTACCTGATTCCAAATCTCCAAAACCAACTGAAGCTAATAGGAGGGATTTCATATTTAACCCATCTATACAGAAGTTCATGAGGGAGAGAGTAGAACTAAGATGTCTTAATTAGCTCATCGTAGCTTAGATCTATCATGTTGCCATTTTTTTCTACATAAAAATTTTCAGATGAGAAATCAAAGAACCAGAGAAGTTAAGTAGTTTGCCCTGGTTCACACAGCAAGTAAGAGACATAACAGGGCTGTGAACCCAAATATATGCAACCCTAAAGCCCAGGCTGTCTCACTAGTTGCCTTGAGAAACAATTCTCCAGTTTGCTTCTTGACACCTCCATTTGCTAGTCAATAAGCCCCAACCTGTACACGTCCTCCTCCAGGAAGCCTTCATCTCCCCGCTCATTCCTCTTTCCTCTATGCTATCTCTACACCTTGGACAGTCTTCTAAATATTGTATTTATCACATTTGTGGGGACAAGAGTGACTTTATTTTAAATGCTAATGTGCCATGTGACTCCTGACTGACCCTGAGTCTGGAAATGCCTCCAAAACATCTGGCTGATGTATTACTCTCTCTGTAGAAACACCTATCTACTGTAAATCTTGCCTTGCCTCCAAAACAACCCTTCATGTTGTCACATACATCACAGGCTTTGACACTGGCAGCCACCTACACATTCCTTCCCGAGCACCTATAGTTTCCCCCAAGATACAAGCCCTGGGTCTGGGGGATTGCGGTGCAGAGATCTACCAGTCTTGCCTTTATCCAAGACCACACCTCTGTCCATTTGTTCCCCTAATAAGTTAAATCACCCTATACCAAGAAACTGGATCTGTCTACCTCCTTCTTTGGTTTCTTGGCTCCCTCAGCATCTGGAGGCTGCTTTGCATATATGGCCCTTTCATGGAACATCATTCTATGACCCCAGTTCTCAAAGAACAAATAGTACCAGGAAAAGGACACTGTAAGTGAATTTATTTTAAATGAGAATCAAAACTTCAGAGTAAATAATAGGGAAAAAAATAGGTTTGATCAAGACTTCAAGTTGAGAAATAAAAATAAAAATGAAGAAAATAAGTTTGTTTTGCCCTTCATTTAACCAAATTTTTATTATAATTGGAACTATTTGCTAACGGGAATGCCTAATTGTCTGACAACTTACATGACAGCAAGATAAAACATCCTCCACCTCATACAACATTCTTTACATTTGACTTTCAAAGCAAGATTACAAGATTGGCCATTTTTAAAAAATATTCACAGTTTTCACTAATTTTGCCAAATGACTCGAATTTTAATTCTTTCATATTCGTATCACTCTTTTTTGAAATTCCTGTCGTCATCACACTTGCCAATTATCTCTATGTCATTCTTAATTTTTTACATGATTTTCCTCTGCTAGATTCAGATTTTCTGATGGCTTAGCCATTCTCCAATAGTACCTTCATCAACTTCATAAAATCCTTCCTATTTTGCAGGATATATAACTTCACTTTGCCATTGATTTGCATTGTATGATTTGCATTTTCAGATAATCATCAGAGAATGACCACAAAGACATTTATGAGAATGATATACACAGGAGACTCTACTGTTGAACAGGGATATGTGTTTGAGAGAAAATAAATTTTCAAGTGATTAGTTCATTCTTTCATTCAATAAACATTTATTGAGCACCGAATATGTTCCCAGGACTATTCTAGACCATGGGAAAAGAGCAGTGAATAAAAAGAGATAAAACCCTTGACTTCATGGACTTTATAATCCAGTGCAAGAGGCAGAAAATAAACAATGAGATGTTGTATAGTTATCAGTGCCATGAAGAAAAGGTAGGTTTAAAAGACAGAGGGTGATATGTAATACACAGTATACAGTAATACACCTGTTCTAAACAGGGTGGGCACATGGGAAACCTCAGCAAATATTTACTAAAGGAAGAAGTAAATAAAGGAATGAGTAATGTTTCATTTTTAAAACAAAGACAAGACTTAGAGGTTCTATCAAACTCTGACAATTGAGATTTTTTACTATGATTTACAATTCTTAAAATACTTATGTATCCTCAAGAAGCACTCTAAAAAGCTTTTCCTAGAGTAGCATGCTGTCATTCTGAATTTGCTTCTTTATGTGGCCTCCTAGTCCTCTGATCAACTCTCTAATCAGTATAGATCCTTTCATGGAATCCATAATGGTTACAAATGGCCCCAACGTGTGCTGATCACTGCCTGACCTTAGTTGAATCCTTAGTACATGGCTGGGGAACTTTTTCATATTGGAAAGCCACATTAATTTAGTTATAATCAAATAAGGCCACATTCAAGAAACTTCAACTATATATACTTAAAAATGTACATTATTTTGTAAAAATCTGACTACTATGTACTTGATAATTTCAAAAATTGAAAACTACTTGTTAATTTTAAAGTTAACTAACTTTTTAATGACTTTGTTGGGTCTGCTTTTATTGGAAAGCATTAGAATATTTGGTTGCAGCATGAAGGTCCACAGTTTCAGTTGATCCTCCAGATGGGTATCAGTCATTTGTGACCTTAAGGTCATCCTGATTTGGGTTAGTAGGAGAACGTAGGTTTGCAGCAATAAGTGGTTGCAAAGCAAAAAAGCATTTTTCAGGCATGTTGCCAAAGGCATGAATATTCTACTGCATTTTTCCATAGTTCAATTGGATCTTTCTTAGCATCAAACAATGACTGTAAAATGTCATCTACTGAGAGCTTAATCGATTCCATCTGTAGTTCTTTAGGTGCCTTGGTGATATCAACGAGGTGAGGCTGACATGCTAATCTGAGTGTGATGCCATGATTCTCAAAGTCAGTGAAGCTTTCGTTGTATTCTCCAACTAATAGGTCCTTAACAGCTGCCTATTCTTTAAGTGATTCCCGTATATCATCCTGCTCATCCATACCTTTGCTAACTGGGGAAAATGTTCATTCATAATTTCTTTTTGAAGAACTATTTTTTAAAAAGATAGCTTTTTTGGAAATGCTTGGTTTTTTTTTTTACCACATATCCTATATTGACTTAGTTTCACCTTGAAACGAAATATTCAAGTCCTTTTGATTTGACTTGATATCACACAAAAATGCTGCATTCCTACAGAAATCTTCTTTCACCTTTAATTGTTTCCGGCTGATCAAGACTGTTAAATTAGTAAAGTAAAATTCACAAACTCTTGTCAGGGCCAAATTGTCTACAGAGATTTGTCACACTCACTATCAGCACTTACAGAACAACATAAGTTGTTATTGTCCCTGGATAATCAATCCAGCGACGGACTTCCTTGCTTTGGTCTCTTAACTGAGCTAGTTTTTTCTCCAGTTGTCTATTCATGTTCTTCCAGTGTGTGTGTGTGTGTACATGTGTGTGTGTGCACGTGTGTGTAACATCCTTTCACATTTTCTATGTCTTCACTAAGTCAGTGATGGCTGATATTAAATTGTTGCAATCTTCCCTCTCTCTTCCAATTTCAGGACCTAATTTTCAATGTATACAACCCAGTGACATGCCCACTAATCACTGAGAATTTCCTAAATCCCCAATTCCCTCTGAAATTCTCTTTTCTGTTTGGTTTGTTTGTTTGTTTTTTGAGACAAAGTCTTGCTCTGTTGCCTGGGCCAGAGTGCAGTGGTGTCATCACAGCTTACGGCAACCTCAAACTCCTGGGCTCATGTGATTCTCCCCCTTCAGCCTCCCAAGCAGCTGGATTACAGGCATGTGCCGCCATCCCCAGCTAATTAATTTTTTTCTATTTTTTTATAGAGTCAGGGACTTGCTGTGTTGCCCAGGCTGGTCCCAAACTCCTGGGCTCAAGTGATCCCCCAACCTTGATCT
>NW_012151507.1:4518487-4520437 GCF_000956105.1 Propithecus coquereli
AAAATTCAGGGTCCTGAATTTCTGTCCTTGATATCCTAAAACTATGTATTTTAACATATTTTCCAAATAACAATCATATATAGTTCTTATCATGTACCAGACATTATTCTAAGTACTTTATATGTAATAACTCAATACCACAACCCATAAGTATTATCGTCCTTCCAAAGATTATTTCCTTTTCTAGGAGAAGTTACCATTTTTGACTTTTCTATTTACTGTTAACTAGGGACTTAGACTTTGTCAAGTTATATTGACTGGTAGGTTTATGTCCAATAAAGATGCAAATGAATTCTCCCTAGTAGAAAAAATAATCTCAAAGGTTATGGTCTATTGCCCTGTAAGACATTAATCAGTTTAGTTTCTAGCTTAGAAAATTTATTCTAACATTTCTTTTTCAATCGCCTATAAATACCCTTAAATGCTCTTCAAATCAGCTTTCCCATCACACTTTTTCTGTCACCTGTTAATTAATGAGATGATGAAATCTTTGACATGAGTTCATTCTATGTTTGAAAAAACAGTTATGTTTTTAACTTCTGAAAAGTATACTTTCACACTCTAGCAGTGAGTAAACCATTTACAAGGACTCTTCTGACAGTCATTTTCACAGTCAATTAAACCTGGGGAAAAGTGCTTGTTTGGTGCCTAGTTGTAGACACCAAACATGTCCAAAGCCTCTGACAGCATAACGCAAGGGAAAGACGTGGACCAGAGCCAAATAGACCCAGGTTCACATATGACTGTATTCATTTTCTAGCTTAACAAGCTGGGGGAATTTACTCTTTTTCTCTAAATCTCACTCTATCTCCATGAAACGAGGGTAAGTATTACATATCTACCACACAGGTTATTGTGAGCACTAAATAAAATAGTACATTCAGTATTTAATGTAGGCCTGAGTCTTAGTGGGTGCTTAGTTACCTTCCCCTTCTCCAAGGGGGGTGCTGGCAAATCTTTAACAACTACCTTTCCAAAAGAAAGCTTTGTTTGTAGCGTTTGCAGATTTCCATGGTGTAGATACTCCCACCATGGCCGATTTCAACCCGCCAACCTGAATATGAAGTTGGGAAGAGATTTACAGGATTGTGTCTCACAAGCCAGTACAAGCTAGCTCTCTCTCCCATTCTTCACCTAGTAACTCCTCTTTTGGATCTCAGCTCAAACACCTCTTGAGCAGGGAAGCTGCCCTAACCCTCAGACTAGGACAAATCTCCCATTGCTTTTATCTCATAGCACTCTGTACTTTGTTTCAAAATCCCTTTGCACAATTTATAATATTTAGTTACTTAACCTCCATCACACCCGTTAAACTGTAAGTGCCATGAAAACAGAACCCATATTCATTTTCTTCCCCATCATATCTCGAGCACCTAGCTCAATGTCTGGTACAAATACAGGACTCAATAAATATGTGATGAATAATCAAGCAAACAAGCATTGAAGATGGATAAGCGAGTGGGGGGTAGGTAGGTGGATGGATGGATTGATGATAGATGGATGAATGGATGGATGGATGAAACCGGGTTTTTGTCTCTCCTCCAAATTCCGTGTGGTTATTTCTCTTTTAAATTTTTAACTTGTGCTGAGCCCTCCCCTGAACACTTATGCAGAAAGTTGCTCAAATCAGTCTTATCTGGAAGGAAAGTATTTTATGATGGCTGGAGGACCACAGCACAGAGGCAAATTTCCTGGATGGAAATCAACTGCTTGCTTGACTCCCAAGAACTAAAATGTCAACTTAATTTCTTCAGGGCTGAATTCTAGCAATGAACTGGATATTCTAGTCCTAGCCACTGCCTCAGTCAAATGTGAGAGTGCCAGCCATGCACTGTGCCTCAAAAGTCGGCTTCTGTAATCAAGACAGCTCTCCAGAATCTACTTTGAACTTCGGTTCACATACCAATGTCATTCTCTTCTGTGTATGTTTCATACCACTACTGTTATATA
>NW_012151507.1:4532392-4533914 GCF_000956105.1 Propithecus coquereli
GGATTGGATGTATAATGTGAAGGAGGTATCAAAAATACTCCTATTTTTGGCTGGGCATGGTGGCTTACACCTGTAATGCTAGCACTCTGGGAAGCTGAGATGGAAGGATCATTTGAGCTCAGGAGTTCGAAACCTGTCTCTACAAGAAAAGTAGAAAAATTAACCAGGCATGGTGGCATGTGCCTGTAGTCTCAGATATTCGGGAGGCTGAGGCAGGAGGATCGCCTGGGTCCAGGAGTTTGAGGTTGCAGTGATCTATAATGATGCCACTGCACTCTAGCCAGGGCAACAGAGTGAGACTCTGTCTCCAAAACAAACAAAAAAACAAACAAAACCTCCTATTTTCATGCTTACCAGCATGAATACAGATTGAATAAAGGCACCATTTTCGATATAAGGGGGTTAGGATGAAAGTCAGATTTGAGAGTGGGAACGATAAGAGTACGGTTTAAGAAAAGTAAGATGGGGTATGTAGTTTTGAGATCTTTGTGAGACATCCAAATGAAGCTATCCAGTAACCAGCTAGAAATGGAAATAAGGATCTAGAGCTCAGAGATAAACCCAAAAATGTATACATAATATTATATACATACACGTGTAAACAGTTCTTTAGGCTGGATTCCTAGAAGCGGGATTGCTGGGCCAATAAATAAAATTTTGCTAGATAACACCAAATTGTCCTCCAAAATGGCCAGGACAATTTATACTCTTACTCTTTTCAATGCCCTTTCCCTTACATCATTACTAAATCTAGATAGTATCAATCTTTCTTATTAGCCCTTTTATATAATTTCTATCCTGTACTATAATTTATAAGTAAGTGTGAAAAATAGAATCTTCATTTTGATTCACATTTCTCTGGTTTCTAGTTGAACAACTATTTAAGCAAATGGGCCACTGATATTTCATCCTTTGTGATTTCACAATTCCTACTGTTTGATCTTTTATTATTACCATTATTAGTATTACTAATGATCATAGGAGTTCTTTATACTTCATGAATATTAACCTTTGTCTGTTATATATGTTGCACACATTTTCTCCCAGATTGTCTCTTATCTTTTACTCTGTTTACGGCAACTTTCATCATGAAAACACTCTTAGTTTTATGAGAGCATATCTGTTCATCTGTTCCTTTGTGGCTTCTAGGTTTGGTGCCTTGCTTGTGCCTTCCCCTCCTGAAAATCACTAAGATAAGTTTTGCTTTATTTCAGTACATCATAGTATGGTTTCTCATGCTTTAGCCTTTAAACAATTTCGAATTTATGTTATGCATGCTCTAAGATAGGAATGAACCTTTTTTCTTTCTCTAAATAATAACTGATGTTCTCAACAGAATTTATTGAATACTTCATCCTTCCCCCATTAATCCCAAATGCCACCTTTAAAATAATAACTTTTCATAAATACAGACACAAGGATTACTGGATTCTCTAAAGTTGGTTTAAGACATTCTTTTTTACAATAAGAGATTAGATTAATTAGAAAATAATTCCTGATAATAAAATCATAGCATCAGCGT
>NW_012151507.1:4533964-4535165 GCF_000956105.1 Propithecus coquereli
TGGAGATGCCCAGTAGGTAGCTGGATATTCAAGACAGGAGCTTTTAAGAGACAATGGGTTTTTGTAAAGAGAGCACTGGGTGATATGCAATACATTCAGCAGCAGTATGTCTTGTTGTTCTGTGTTTTAACTGATGGCACAAATCCCTAAAAGCAATTCTAGGAGGAGCCAAAATAGCCCAGTATAAGTAAGCAGGTACCCAATGTTCTGGAAGGACTGCATGTCGCCTTTAGAAATCTTCCCTGAATATTACTCCTCTCAAATGCGATTTTGGCAAGAGCTTAGCACCCTAGAAATAAGTGATCAATTAAGGGAGTTTCTCTCACACTTTGACGATCAATTCTGCTAATGTATACAGAAACGTTTGGACAACTCTGAGAACCCAAACTTCTATACCACAGAGTTTGCCTGAAATATCTTTGGCCTAGAAGATTCTCTAAGCTCATACTACCAATTGCCCAACTATTAAAAGAAAGGAAAAAAATTCAATGACGTGCTTTTATTTTCATTTTTCCAGTATACTTTGAGATGAACCTTCCAGATATTCCGATGGCAGTCTATAATCCTGGGTAATTTAATGAATTTACCTGCTTGTTTATTTTGTGCAAACCAATTAACTTTCGGAAGATACCTACCGAAAATAAATATATGAAATAGGCGTGGTCCCTCCCCTCATAGAGCTTACACTCAAATGGAAAGATGGAAATTAAACAAATCATCCCCAAATAAATGTATAATTATGGATTCTGAAAAACACTTTGAAGGAACAGTCCAGTGAGAGAATGAGTGACCTAATTTAAACTGTGAAGGGGCGTGTCAAGGAAGATCTCTGTGTGAAAGTGAAGCTTAAATTGAGACATAAAGGATGAGTCAAAGCTATCCAGATAAATAGGGGAGAATTAAGGTTATTCCGGGGAGAAGGACAGGAGGTAAGAACTCCTTGAGGCAAAGGCAGTATATCACATTGCTCAGAGTAGGCCCTGGGGGCTGGAAATCAGTGGGCAAGGAGATGGTCAGGGGACGACTCTGAAGAGTCAAAGCCAAATACACCAAATAAATTAAGACCTTATAGACCACGGTAAAGACTGCAGATTGTACCTGAGTGTTGTAAACAAAAAGGTGACGTGATTCGATTTATGTTTCTAAAATTTAAAAAGTACTACAGAGGAATTTTATAACAATCACCCATTTTAAGCCTAAA
>NW_012151507.1:4535215-4536371 GCF_000956105.1 Propithecus coquereli
AAGGTCATTCAAGGAAATTAAAAATAAACCAGCTGTAAAAGTCCCTTGCGCAATATTAAAATGTGTTCAAAGCTCAGCATTATAATTAGATTTCTGTTATGCAATTTCTGAAAATTTATCTCCTAAAAAGGAAACTCTTCAAGTGGAGGAGAAATCATTAAAAAAAAAAAAAAAAGACTAAGCTTCACATTTTGCACTTTCTAGTTTAATAGTAAGACATATAATAAGGGGAAATAAATGAAGCTCAAAACATTTTCTTATTTTCTTGGACTGGGCATATGCATACATGTGCTAACACATGAACCTCTTCGAATTGAGCTCATAATCAGTGTTCAAGATGACTCATGAGTCCCCATGGGAATAGTAATAAAAGCACCTACCATCCACTCTGCAGGAGAGAAACAGAACTATACCCCCCTCTACAAATGCACAGAGTTCATTGGAACTCATTTTACTTGTACCAGGCAGTATGGCCTCCCTCAACCACCCTCAATTAATTTTCAGGTATCTGGCAGGTAAGCAACAGTTCACAAAGTCAAATGTGGTCTGGTGTGGTGGTTAGTGCCTGTAATTCTAGCACTCTGGGAGGCCAAGGAGGGAGCACTGCATGAGGCCAGGAGCCTCGAGAGCAGCCTAAGCAAGAAGGAGACTCCCCAGGACCCTCCTTCCCACCCCATCCAGTCTCTACTAAAAATATAAAAATTAGCTGAGCATGGTGGCGTGTGCCTGTAGTCCCAGCTACTCAGGAAGCTGAAGCAGAAGAATCACTTGAGCCCAGGGGTTTGAGGTTGCTGTGAACTACAATGATACCACTACACTCTAGCCCAAGCAACAGAGTGAGACTCTGTCTCAAAAAAAAAGTCAAATGTAATGATCCACCGGCAGCAGCAAATGCAATAATAGCCCAAAGCAGAGAAGAGAAGCAACCAAGAAGGAAGACAGAGAGAGGCAGAAACTCCAACCAGAACAGCAGAGGCCTCTAGGTCATGCAGAAGGATAAAGCACCCTCGATAACCCTTGAGAACCCACCAACTTGAAAGAGAAAACCAGCCAACCACGATCCCACAGCATTCTGGGGCATCCGGCGCAGGACACCGGAGCCCCTTGAGCCGTGATCTGGGCCTGAAATGCCGCATTATAGCATAGATGAACAATC
>NW_012151507.1:4538546-4548665 GCF_000956105.1 Propithecus coquereli
AATAATTTTCACAAAGTAGTTTTAAAATATGTATCCCTAAATTAATCTTGTGTATTTCCATCGGTTTATTTTTGTAAATATGTATATAAATGCATAAATAAAGGCCCAAAATGATATATGCAAACTAAAAATAATAATTACGTAGAAGGAAAAAAATCTTTGGAGTCAAGGATAACTGCAGCTTATATGAACTTAAAGACATAGTTTTAAGGAGAAAATTTTAAAACATATTCAGAGACAAAAAGTCTGATTTTTAACTCCTTTAAAAATATGTAAGTGCAGATAGGAAAGCTCCATGGGGTGACAACAAACTGTAAAGGCTTGTATACTGTATAACGATTATAGGATGACCAGCCACAGTGGTTTGCCCAGGATGGCTGGTCATCCTACATAATGATGTCCCTTAGAGTGAAAAACTATGCTTCATCTCAAGTTTGGCAGAAGCACTGCCGGTATGTGCAGTGAATAAAGTTTGGGGGGATGCGGTCATTCTTACAATGTCTGGGCACTGACAGTTCAATCAGTCTATATGGCATTTATTCATTAACAAATAGTAATTAATCACTTATTGTGTACCAGAGCAGTAGTATTTCCTACAGATTCTGTAATAAGTGAGGAACAATCCTTGCCCTCAAATGCTTTAACATCCCAAGAAGAAAACAGACAAACAAGCAGGTAATTCGAATGCAATATTAAGTAACAGATAAGTAAGTAGAAGAAGCTACGAGAGCACATAGGTGGAGCACATAACCCAGACTCAGGAGGGCAGGGAAGTTTTTCTGGAGGAAAGCACACAGCATAAAACAAAAATTGGCCGGGCACAGCGGCTTGAGCCTGTAATTCCAGCCGCTCAGAAGGCTGAGGCAGAAGGATCGCTTGAGCCCAGGAGTTCAAGGCTGCAGTGAACTATGATCACGCCACCGCATTCCGGCTGGGGTGACAGAGCAAGACCCTGTCTCTAAAAAAGTAAAGTAAAAGTTTTAAAAATAAAATAAGAAATTGTAAATGATGCAGAGTATTAAATCATGTGACAGAAAGTATTTTTCTTTCTTAGTAGTGTATAAGATAATGAGGCATCTAAATTGGTGGCATCTTAGATTCAACTAAATGCAGTACTTTTAAAAGGATCACTCCAGTTACTGTGTTGAATAAAGCCAGTAAGCGGGTAAAGGGAAAGGGGGACAAGGGGGAAAGCAGAGAGATGATTCAGGACGCAATTACAGACGAGAAATGATGGTGGCTGGGACCAAAGTTAGAGCACAGTAGAAGGGAGAGATTGTCTGATTCTAGATATATTTCGAAGGCAGTTGACGAAGGACCATAAGAACTGGAGTGTGAAAGAAAGAGAAGAATCAAGGATAATTCCAAGAATTTTGCCCAGGATAACTGAAAGAAGAGAACCACCATTTCCTAAACCTTCATGTGCACAGCCATAACTTTGTCACTAATACTCTGAGTGACTTTAGAAAAGTCATCACCCTTCTCTGAGCCTTAAGATTCACATTTGTACAATGAGAGATTTATACTAAATCAGAGGTTCTCAAATTGTGTTTGGTGCAGGCACCCCAGGAGGCTTCTCAAGAGATAGGAGGAAAGTCGGGCAAAGTGGATTACAGCCTTCGTATAATATTAGGAGTCTGTGTAAGGTCTTATTTTAAAACAAGAATCAAAAATATTAAAAGTAACTATAGCTACCCTGATTTCTTAATGAATTACACAATATAAAAGATGTAAAGTATAATACAATAGCATAAAATGGGAGGAGTAAAAGTGTAAAGTTTTTGTGTGTGATTGAAGTTAAATTGTTATTAACTTAAATTAGAATATTGCAACTGTAAGATGCTTTATGTAAGCCCCATAATAAAAAAAACTCTATAGAAAAAAACTCTAGTAGATACACAAAAGATCAAGAGAAAGGAATAAAAGCATACCACTACAAAAATTCAACAAATCACAAAGGAAAATACCAAGATTAAAAGAAAGGAACAGAGGAACTACAAAACAGTCAGTAAACAATTAACAAAATGGCAATTGTAAGTTCTTACCTATCAATAATTACTTTAAATGTAGTAAATGGATTAAATTCTCCAATCAAAAGACACAGAGCGCCCAAATGGATAAAGAAACGAGATTCAACAATATGCTGCCTATAAGAGACAAACTTAGCCTTAAGGACACATTTAGACTAAAAATAAAGTGTTGGAAAAAGATATTCCACACAAATGGAAACCAAAAGAGAGCAGGGGTGTCTATAATTAGAACGGACAAAATAGATTTAGATCTAAAACTGTAAGAAAAGACAAAGAAGATCATTATATAGGATAAACAGGTCAATTCATCACAAGGATATAACCATTTTCTTTTTTCATTCATGAATTTTGTAGAGAAGTATATAACAATTGTAAATATACATGCACTCAACATTGGAGATCCTAAATACATGAGGCAAATAATAGATGTGAAAGGAGAGATAGACTACAACACAATAATAGCAGGAGGCTTCAATACCCCACATTCAGCAATAAACAGATCATCCAGACAGAAAACCAATAAGGAAACATTGAATTCAAACTACACTTTAGACCAAATGGACCTAACATATGTAGAACAATACATCCAACACCAGCAGGTGCCTCAGAATGCACATCCTTCTCAAGTGCACAGAGCACATTCTCCAGGATAGATAACATATCAGGCCACAAACAAATCTTTAAAAATTTAAAGGCCAGCCACCTGTGGCTTATACCTGTAATCCCAGCCACTCGGTAGGTGGAGGTGGGGGGATCTCTTGGGGCCAGGATTCCAAGACCAGCCAGGGCGACACAGTGAGATCCCAAGCTTTAAAAAAAATAAATAACTTGTCGGGTGCAACGGTGGGCACCTGTAGTCCCAGCTACTCAGGAGGCTGAGGCAGAAGGATCACTTGAGCCCAGGAGTTTCAGGTCGCAGTGAGCTATGATCATGGCTCTATGGTACCTATGCTGCTTGGCCGTGGGCTAGAGAGTCCTCTACATTCTTTTGCAGCTGGTGCGCTAAGTTGATAGGCAGATTCGTAGAGTATTCCCTCCTCTCCCAGGGAGGGAGGATTAGGGTGGGGTGATTGCACCAAGGCAAAGCACCCACTTTCATCCCTAGGAGACCTGGAATCCCTCACTATCTATCTAACAGAATGTCTGATTCTATGATGTCTCCTGTCTTGTTACCTGTAAAGATGAACTTGTAATTCGTTACTAGTGTAGAATCAAACAGACTTTAGTTTTAGGTGCTAAATATGGTTACGATTTGCACATGTTCTTGCTTATGGGAGGTGAGCAAGGAATTTCCTTAATGAATGTTCTCGCCAGTTCTTCACAGGTGCCTGAGGGCTTAACCTTCTCTTTTGCATATGGAGTTGGGGGGTTGGCCCTGAGATTTTGATTTTCTTTTTATATCATCTGTATCCTTTATATTATCCTTTGTAATAAATTGGTAAATGTAAAGCATTTCCCTAAGTTCTGTGAGCCACTCTAGCAAATTAATTGAACCCAAGGAGGAGGTCGTGAGAACCCCAATTTATAGCTGGTCAGCCAGAAGCACAGGTCACAACCTGGGACTTCCAACTGCCATCTGAAGTGGGAACAGTCTTGTGGGACTGAGCCCTAACCTGAGGAATCTGACGTTAACTCCAGGTGGATAGAGTCTGAACTGAATTGAATTAGAGGACACCTAGTTGGGGTCTGCTGAAGAATTGCTTGGTGTGGGGAGAGAATCCCACACACCTGGTCACAGAAGTGTTCTTTGTTGAGTGTAAGAGGAGAGGGGGAACATTGTTTTTTCCTTCACACCCAAAGGATTGATTTCCTTCCCTATTCCTGAGGTCCCAGGAAACCCACACTAAATCCCCTTGGTCCCTCCTTCTGCAACTGTTACCAAAAGCTCCACCACTTGTCCTCGAGTCCACATCAGAGGAATGAGAACGAGCGGTTTGAGGAGAAGGAAAGAGAAGTTTTATTATTTTTCCAGCAAAGGAGGAGGATGGAGACTCCTGTCCGAAACGCCATCATCCTAATAACAAGCAGAAATACAGAGCTTTTGAAGGATGAGTTCTCAGCTGCAGACAATTACTGTTCAACTACAGTTGACGATTCTGATCGTCCCATCTCCACTGAACACAGTCTTGTGACCTCCCTTTACCAAGCCTGGGCTGGGCCATCTCCTGTTGCACAAATAACAAAAGACTTACGCTGCCCCTCCCAACCACTGGCCTGAGACAGGGATGCAGGCTTTCGTTCTCAAAAAGGAGTGGAGGTTGTTTTAAAGAGACAGAAAATAGTTTTGCCATTTTTCAGGCCATTCCCTCTGTTACGTATTCCCCACTCATTTCAATACTTCCCTTCCATATCTACGGGAGGAGGGGTGACTACTCTGTTACACAACCCTGGGGTGAATAACATTTCTCCCTCCTTCAGTCACTCTTCCCTCTCCAAGAGCAGATGCATTCCCAAACAGCATCAGCAGGTCTCCTTTGGGGATCTTGCTAAAACCGCAGTAATCACAACCCCGTTATTAGTCCCATTTCCTTAACCCATACGGAACATTCTACATTTAGCCCCTCTCCTCCAGTAATTTAGTCACCCTTGTGATTTTGTAAATTTAGTAAATTTACTGAAAAACTTGAGAGGGATCACATCACACGCAGTAGTTTTCCTCCATCTGGTGCCTCCGCCCTCTCACCTCTGGCTCTACCACCCTCTCAAAAATCTGCAATCCTTCTGGGGAACTTCTCCAGGAAGTCGGCCTTCCAGCAGATGTGCTCAGTCTCCATCCCTAACTTCTTTTCTCCTGAGGAGTGGGGGAAGAGAACTGCCCCCAGCTGGTGTGTCTTCTCCAGTGCCACTGAAATTGTGATGATTAAAAGGACCTGAAAACTGTGCCAATTTATGTCCTGTAGTCCCCTCTCTTTCCCATTTGAGAACTGCCTCAAGATATAGTGAGAGTTCTGTCTCCTTCCTTTTCTTGTTCCAGAAAGAGCTTTCTAGGTCTCCTGGATCCATTTTATCATTTTTTTCTTATCTCTTATCACTAGAAACTTCACTTTCAATTCCAATTTTTTCTTTTCCTTTGGCCAAGGCCAGTTGTAGGGGCTAAGGGAAAGCTTTCCCTTTGCCCTCTGATATTCTGCTAAAAAATAAATTCACAAAAAGAAATTACTAAAAATGTATTAATATGTACATGGGAGAGAATCATGGAGTGATTAACCCCCCTGTCCCAATGGGGCCCAAATACTTACACAGCCTTATTTCAGAGAAGAGGGGGGTGATGGGGAATATTCTGCTGAGGGGCAATAAATAATTACTAGGGAGAATGAGTGAATACTTATGAGGACGAATGGATGGGAGAACAGAGATTAACTTATAAATGGTTCCTTTTGGAAATTGAATGATCCTGAGAGACAGACATTATTTTGTGAAAAGGTCTGATCAGATCTGGTTATGTGTTTGATCCTCTTTTTTGCAGCAGATAATGAAATAACAGCGAAAAGATGGAAAAACAATTGTTCTCCTTGGTGGGTCCCTCCAGTCTTTAGGTAGATAGAGGAAAAGTCTCTTCTAGCATGTGTTGATCTCCAAGGGCTTTTAACAAAATACTCATTACACCAGGGAGCCATATTTTGGAGTGAAGTTCCCTGTGCTTCTCCACAGTCTTATATCATAGCCAACTGAGAGGGTCGGGGGAGGGTGGTATCATAAAATAAGAATAAAAGGAGCTAAAATTTGTATAAACTTTATATTAGCCTATAATTTATCTTATTTACCTAATCATAGAAAGATAATTTCAATTAAATTTATGTTTAGCAAATACCTAACACACACACACACACACACAGAGCACCATGCCAGGCACATTAAGGGATATGTTGGGGTGCAGAAAATGACTCTTCAAAATACGGTGCTTGGGCATGCTGGGAGCTTTTGAAAATTGAACGGCTTCAGAAATGAGTCTCACAACCAAGGTCTCCCTCTGACCTTTCCCTGCCTCCCAGTCTCAGATCCTCTTTCCCCAACCACTGGGAGGCACTCTGGAATCTCCTCATCTGAGCAAGAAAGTTATCTTTCCAAAGGAAATGCAATTCTCTTACGGCTCCCTCCCTAGGAACCCCATGGAGCAACCAGGAAAATTCAACCACCAGAGAACAGAAAAGAAGGGGAGTCCTCATCAGTCCAGTCAGACTTTTCATCTGGTCTTCTAACGCTAGTTTCAAGAGGTTGCCTGCGGGATGGTATCTACATAATAAAACAGCCTTCGCTCAGCCCCTAGGTCTTCCAGATAGCTTGTCCCATCCAGCTCTGGAAGAGAATCATTTACTAACCATTGTCTGAGCACTGGGCCTATTCATTCCCCCATAAGCCCCATGAAGAGGATATCTAAGCTTCAGTCCTCCATTAGGCTGTTGAGTAACCAGCCTGTGGTTCTCCCCTGTGCACATTAATAAACTTTGTGTGCCTTTTCACCTATTAATCTACATTTTGTCAGTTGATTTTCAAGAGCCTTCAGGAGAGAAGGGGAAGCTTTCCCTTGGCCCCTGTGGATACAAATGAAAATGTAACTGAGACTGTGACTTCAAAGCTGATAGTCTCATAAGGAAAATAAGACACTCACAGAAAATAGAAAACACAGAAACCCACAAGCAAGTGCTATAAGAGAGGAACTAGAGGCAGAAGCGGAAAGGCTGTCTAGAGTGTCCAACAGAAGAACTAGAGGAGGTCAGAGCATCATTTTATCTGGGTTCCTGGGATAAAATTTGAACCACAGAAGACCTGAGGGTTTTGCAGGTGGAGGGCTCTACATCAGCAATGTCATTGTTCAAGTCTAATTTTGCTTTTAACAATAGGCAATTAATCTAGTCCAGGAAATCCGTGGTGATGCCACCTCAAGGATCTGAGAACAAGGTTTTTGAATTGAGAAGGCACATAGGACCTAAGCCCATACAGAGCAACTCGTATTTTGATTCTTTTCTATTCAATTATTCAAAGAAGTCGAGGAAAGAAGTGTTAAGACCACCCTGTCCCCTAAATTTGCTCTCTAAACATTATAATCTGGAAGTTTAACAATCAGCTATTCAAAGTGATCAGCACTTGAGGCATATGGATCACACTGCTCCAGCTCACGCAAGATAGCGTAACAGAGGTAAAGGCCTGAAAAAGAGCAAAATGTCTCTTTAAACCCACCCCACACACACACACACACACACACACACACACACACTCTTTTGGAAGTTAAAACCTGCATCCCTGCCCGAGGCCAGTAATCAGAAGGGCAGAGGAATGTTCTTTGTTCCTTGTTTCTGGTATCTTAAACAACAGGAGATGGCTCAATGGAACAGAGGTCACAAGATCATCTTCACTGGAGAGCTATAGTTGAACAGCGAAAGCCTGAATCTGATTGTTGTCTGTAAGAGAGTATACTGATAGTCACGCCAACACTTACTAAGAACCTACTAAGTTCAAGAAAATGCAAAGTGACGGGAGGAGACAGTATGCCTTTGAGTAAAATAAGCTCCTTAACCCCTGAGAGCTGATAAAGCAGTAGGGAAGACAGTTTATACAAACATCTTTAACACAAAGTAGGGCATGAGAAGTGGTACAATTAAAGTACCAATTTTTTTTTTTTTTTTTGAGACAGAGTGTCACTCTGTTGCCCCGGCTAGAGTGAGTGCCGTGGCGTCAGCCTAGCTCACAGCAACCTCAAACTCCTGGGCTCAAGCGATCCTCCTGCCTCAGCCTCCCGAGTAGCTGGGACTACAGGCACGCGCCACCATGCCCGGCTAATTTTTTCTATATATTTTTAGCTGTCTAATTAATTTCTTTCTATTTTTGGTAGAGACGGGGTCTCGCTCTTGCTCAGGCTGATCTCGAACTCCTGAGCTCAAACGATTTGCCCGCCTCAGCCTCCCAGAGTGCTAGGATTACAGGCGTGAGCCTCCGCGCCCGGCCATACCAATTATTTTGAGTAATTAGGAAGGAGAGAGTTCCAGTTCATTCTCCACGCTGCCACCAAAATGAACTTTTCAAATGCCAATTTCAACATGTCATTCCCTGGCTTAAAAATCCTCAATGACTCATCAAAACCCACATGAAAAAGATTAAACTTGGGTTTATACAGCACCTGTCTCATCTCTGAACACTTCAACCATTCTACCCCATTATTCTGAATTATTTGCAAACATGGCCATTCTTTCAAGCCTCTAGACATTTGCTCCTTCATTTTGTTTACAATCTCCAATTTCCTCTTCTCACTAAATTCCCAGTACCTCCACTCTACTCAGCTTGGCCAAAATCCAAAACATCTCTTGAGCCCCAATGAAGACCTCAATCATTGTTGTTCAGTCACACTAGGTATCATACAGTTGGCATAATTATCTAGCAACCAAAATATATTTTCCCCAATACTGTCATTACCATATTGTCCCATTATTTCTTTTCCTCCCATACCTGTAGCCTCACAGAATCCCAAACTTGTAGACTACTACCTCAATCCCTAGTCATAACTAAGACCCAGCTTTGGCTTAACCAATATTTCCCCTGCAGCCTACCTGAGGTGGTTGGCCATTTACTCACCCTACATACCTAAAGGTGGGTAGGTGAGGCTAAGATTTTTTTCACTACCAATAGCACTTCTAGGCCTTTATTCTCCCTGAAGTGTCATGGTCCTTTTGAGAGTTACTCTTTCTCTGACATCTGCTTATTTTCCATGCTCACATTTTTTGAAATACGTGGGAGTCTTCGTGACCATGTGGCTAACCCTTCTAGCACTCTAATTTTCTAGTTTTTGATGTCCTCAACTTCAATGATGTCTATTTCCACTTCATTCAACTATCCATTCTTTTTTTTGTTTGTTTTTTCCAAAATATTAAAAGGATACAAATGGTTTTGGTTACATGGATCACTTTTGTAATGCTTGAGTCATGGCTATAAGTATGCCATCATCCAAATAGTGTTCATTGTACCCATTAGATAGGTTTTTCCCCTCCCACCCTCCCCACTGCCCACTCCCCACCACCAACTATCCATTGTTGTGGTCATGCCTGGATCTTGTCATTATCTGGAGTTGCCCCATTGAGTATATTCTGGACTATAATAACTCATCTTCTGGCTGGGGACTCTCACCTTTCCAGCACTCACTAGACAGTCCTTCTACTTCTTGATCCTTTCATTTCTCCCAATCAATCTTCTCCTGACTTTTTCCCTTCTGAACCCAGGATACTCTTACGTGATTGATCATCTGCACAATTCTTTCATGATTACCTTTGATCCCAAGGCATATCTATCTTTATATTCTGGATCAATCCTATGATTATCTTCTCTATTCCTACCTTGAGACAATAAGCCAAATTGGATTAAATGATACCATTATGCAAATGGCACCACTAAAAATTAATGACTTTCAACCTCAACTATGTCTTTTGCAATTTCTCTTATTCTCCTTTAAATATTAATCTAAACCTTAGCCATTTTTATCAATTCCCTATCCCCTTCACTTCTATTAAGTGACTTTTATCAAGTTTCAACCAAACAGCACACCTACAATTTTACCTAGATTCACCCTAATTCTCACCAAATTCCCCCCAGTGTTGAAGGATAAGATATCCCTCTTTCTTAATTGCATTCCCTTACCCCATAGAGAATGATGTCCCTTCAGTTAATTATCTCTCTCCTGTATTACTAACCTCTCCATCTCAACTAGCTCCATCACCTTAGCCCAGAGAGCATCAAACTTTTTCTGTAAAGGACCAGAAATATAAGTAAATATTAGTAAATGTTTTAGGCTTTGTGGGTCATACTATGTCTCTCACGACTATTCAACTCTGCTGTTATATAGCATGAAAACAGCCATAGACAATACATAATGAATAAGCGTGGCTATGATCCATTAAAACTTTATTTATGGACAATGAAATTTGAATTTAATATTTCATATGAACAAAATATTTTTTTCAAAATGTAAAAACCATGTTTAGGCCGGGCGTGGTGGCTCACGCCTGTAATCCTAGCACTCTGGGAGGCCGAGGCAGGCGGATTGTTTGAGCTCGGGAGTTCGAAACCAGCCTGAGCAAGAGCGAGACCCCGTCTCTACTAAAAA
>NW_012151507.1:4560225-4569544 GCF_000956105.1 Propithecus coquereli
CAGCTACTTGGGAGGCTGAGGCAGGAGGATTGCTTGAGCCCAGGAGTTTGAGGTTGCTGTGAGCTAGGCTGACACCATGGCACTCACTCTAGCCCGGGCAACAAAGCGAGACTGTCTCAAAAAAAAAAAAAAAAATATTTGTGACATGAAAAAACAAATGCGTGAAATTACATTTACTCATGCTTAGTTGAGTCAGGTGGCCTAACACACTGTGCAGAGTCTCAGCCAGGAGTCAAATTTACATTTGAGTTATCATTTATCGCCTCATGAGCTCATCAGATGAATCAGAAACCATTTTCCTGATGTTCTTGTACAGAGCTAGATGGCAAATACAAACTTATTTGCTTCCAACAATTTCTTTAAAGGAAAAAGATTATAAAAATAAAGTATCTTCACTTCAGAAAATTTGAAACATACCCAAAAATTATAATAATGTCTATTTAAATCCCTCCAATCTCACCAACTAATGATGTGACAGTATAGCAATAACATTTTCTCCTGTCATTAATGATTCTTTGAAAGTATGATTTTAATGTAATTTTTTGTTCATACATCAGACTATTTCTATTTATTTAACTACTCCTCTATTATTGGACATGTAGACAGTTTCCAAATATTCACTACTCCTTTGTAAATGTATCTCTAAATATATCTCTGATAATTCCCATAGTCAAGAGTCCTAAAAACCACTCTTATAAACTTTATTAAAAACATAAAAGAAAGCCAGAAAAAGTAGATAAACCATGTGTTTTGTATAACAGCTTAACGGTAGAAATCTGTAGATTCTTCTAAAAATAACACACACACACACACACACACACACACACATATAATATACATTTTCAATCAAAATTCCAGCATGATTTTGAGAAGAATATGACAAATTGATCCTAAAATGAGCAAAGAACAGCTAAGACACAAATAGCTAAGGTGATTTGAAAAAAGAAAAGCCAGATGGAGAACTGCCAAATATTGAGACAAACCACAGTCACAGCAATGAGAAGAATTTAATACTGGCACAGAAACAGACAAATAGAGTAATAGAACAAAGTAGTGAGCCCAAAAAAACCCACATGTATACGGAAACTTCATGTATGATAGAGGTGGCATCTTTAAGCAATGAAGAAAGGGTAGATTATTTAGTTAATGATGTTGGGAGAGCTCGTATGTGTAGTAAAACCCCATTGGATTCCTACCTCACACCACATACAAATGTTAACTGCAATAGATTAGATACTTTAATCTGAAATTGAAACCTATGAAGACAAGGAAAGTGTAGAATATCTTCGTGACCTTGAACTGAAGTAGGAGTTAGTAAAGAAGGCCTAAAAAGCTCACCATTGAAGGAGAAATATGTTGATTTAATTATATAAAAACAGGATTTCTTTTCAAAAAATGACATCACAAAGTTAGCAGACAAGTAACAGCCTAGAAGAATATATTTGCCACCTCTAAAATTCAGGAATTGTTATGTAGAATATATACAGAACTTGTGTAAATCAACAAGTAAAAGGCAAGAAATCCAATAGAAAACTAGGCAAAGGATAAAAATAGGCAGATCACAGAAGGAGGAATCTGAATATCTAACGAATCTGTAAAAAGATGCTCAAACTCTCTAGTAATCAAAAAATGCAAGTTATAATAACAATGAGGGCCAGCATGGTGGCTCATGCATATAATCCCAGCACTTTGGGTGGCTGAGGTGGGAGGATCACTCGAGGCCAGAAGTTTGAGACCAGCCTAGGCAACTTAGGGAGACCTCATCTCTACAAAAAATTAAAAAAAAATTAGCCACACATAATGGTGCACACTGGTAGTCCCAGCTACTCAGAAGGCTGAGGCAGGAGGACTGCTTGAGCCCAGCAGTTTGAGGTTGAAGTGAGCTACGATCACGGCACTGTGTTACAGCCAGGACAACGAGCAAGACCATGTCTAAAAAATAAATAAATAAAAACATAAAAAATAAATAAATAAATAAAAGTAAAATTGTAGCCTTCAAGTGGGCAAAAGATCTCAACAAGGTGAAGAGAAGATCTGAACAGGTATCTCACCAAAGAAGAAATACAGACTGAAAATCAGCACACGAAAAGATGGTCAACATTGTACGTCATTAGGGAATTGTGAATTAAAACAATAAAAAATACCACACTCACCTATGGAATAGCTGAAATCCAAAAAACTGACAACACCAAATGCTAGTAAGGTCACGGAGCAACAGGAATTCTCATTCATTGCTGAAGGGAATGCAAAACGGCACAGTCACTTTGGAAGACAGTTTGGCAGTTTCTTTCTCTTTTTTTTTTTTTTTTTTGAGACAGAGTCACGCTTTTGCCTGGGCTAGAGTGCCATGGCGTCATCCTAGCTCACAGCAACCTCAAACTCTTGGGCTCAAGCGATCCTACTGCCTCAGCCTCCTGAGTAGCTGGGACTACAGGCATGCGCCACCATGCCCAGCTAGTTTTTTCTATATATTTTTAGTTGTCCAATTAATTTCTTTCTATTTTTAGTAGAGACGGGGTCTCGCTCTTGCTCAGGCTGGTTTCAAACTCCTGAGCTCAAACAATCCGCCCGCCTCGGCCTCCCAAAGAGCTAGGATTACAGGCGTGAGCCACCGCACCCGGCCCAGTTTGGCAGTTTCTTTCTCTTTTTTTTTTTTTTTTTTGAGACAGAGTCACGCTTTTGCCTGGGCTAGAGTGCCATGGCGTCATCCTAGCTCACAGCAACCTCAAACTCTTGGGCTCAAGCGATCCTACTGCCTCAGCCTCCTGAGTAGCTGGGACTACAGGCATGCGCCACCATGCCCAGCTAGTTTTTTCTTCTATATATTTTTAGTTGTCCGATTAATTTCCTTCTATTTTTAGTAGAGACGGGGTCTCGCTCTTGCTCAGGCTGGTTTCGAACTCCTGAGCTCAAACAATCCACCCGCCTCGGCCTCCCAGAGTGCTAGGATCACAGGCGTGAGCCACCATGCCCGGCCAAGAACAACTCATTTTAAAATGATCCCCATTCTTAAAAGTTTTTTCAGCTACTTCAGGAGAAAGGTTCCCAAATCATATGTTAGAGAAGGCTCAGAGGTCTGTTTTATAGATTATCAACTTTCATTATAATAAACCTCTATGGCAAACTTCCTCTTATGTAAATATAATTTATACTATTACCTCAAGAAATATCTAATTTGGTTAACAGTCTCTTGGCAATTATAAAACAAGCAGTATAAAAAGAAAAATGGTCACATATTCAAGTAATGTGCTAAGAGAAGAACAGAAAGAAATAAAAACATTACCCTAAAAAACTTAATTTTATCAACTAAACAAGCAAAAGTCAATTTTGATTGGTTCAGCACATACAATAAATAAAAAGGAAAATTGTTTGAACCATTTTGTTTGAAATCATATTCTAACAGCAATGTTGGAAGTGAAATTTTTAAACTTGATTTTTAGTCAATAGTTTCATTTTGACTTGCACAAAGAGGTTTTTTCTTTCAACCTCTTTTAAATTTTACTGAGGGGTTTATTTTTTTCTGACCCATAGAAACTGTACGATAAAGTTTACTGAGAGATTTAAATACTCTCAGCTCTTAACAGTTTTTTCCCAGCTTCCCATAGTGAAAAATAAATAAAAAAAAAACAAGCAGCCCTTATAATGAGTCTATGAAATGACAAAATGGTAATTCTTTGGGAGTCAGTCTTTTTAATAAAGCAAAACGAACAAACAAAAACGAGTTTCCAGGCTAATTGCTTGAGTCCAGTAGGGATAGAGCATTTGTGTGCAGTTATTTCCTACTTGCCTTTGGATTTCATTATATAAACAGATAACGACACACTAGACTGAATGATGGGTACGTTTTTCTCTTATTTATAAATTCTTTCATAGGAAAGACACCATTCTTTTTGTTTGACATAAATTCTAAGTCTTCAAGATAAAAAAATCAAATTTATTTGGTGAATTGTGCAATTTGGACCTAGGTTCTTATTTTCTAAATGTTTCTTCATGCTTCTTTACATTTATTTATTTTAGAGATGAGGTCTTGCAATGTTGCCCAGGCTGGCCTCGAACTCCTGGGCTCCCACCTAAGCCTCCCAAGTAGCTGGGACTACAGGTGTGCACCACCACACCCAGCTATTATGCTTCTTCAAACAAATTAATATTTTATAGACAAAATTATTTGCCCCCAGTATGATTAGAAAGGAAGCAAACCTACAAGTCTCAAACATACACACACTCTCACAATTTCAAAAATTTACCATACTGACATGGTCAAAAGAGGAATTCCATTTGTATTCATACATCATTTAGGGCAAAAGTCATCTGTATATGAATAGTTTATACTCAATGATGACATCTCACCTAAATGAATGATTTTGCTCCACCAAACACTCTTTGATTTACACCAATTTCCTATGTTTGGGCAAAACTATCTAACAAAAGTGAAATACATTCAAGTCCTTGGCCTGCTCAAATATAGCCAGAATGATCAACGTTTCATTCCTGAAGAGGTTTGTCATATCCAAGACCAACATCATGGTTTTCCATTGAACGATATGCACAAACATCCGGGAATCTTCCTTTCCACACTTTCCTGAACAAAAAAAATCAACCACTGCTTTTCCAGTTAGACACAAGCACCATTCTAACAATTTCAGTTTGCCATTTTTACACACAAACAGCCCACAGGGAGCAGCACATAATAACATCATCCTCCTCTCACCTCCCACTCCCTTCTAAGGGATGAAACACTAAAGAAAGTGAACAAGTGGATAAGCCAATTTAAGACATTGTGGGTGAAGTTTGAAACCTGTTTGGGGATGCAAAAGTTTCCAAACTGTCATACCCCAAAACCATGAAAAACTTTGGTTCCTATCTGAAAAGTCATGGCACTTAGAATGTATACTAGCCAGTTTGCACTTAACCATATCATTCAGTGATGTTGCTAGGAAAAGTTCCCTTTCCACATGAGCATTCAGTTTCTCAGTCTTTAAAAAAGATGAAGACCTTATTTTGCAAAATAATTGAGCTTCAAGATTTATTTGTAAATTATATTTTTATAGGTAGACTACAATTGAAATAAACCATTGGCCCTAACAAACTAAAGGCATCTTGCAGCAAATGTAATCGATCACTAGAAAATATTTAGTTAGGTCTACTCGATGCTTTGTTCTCTGCTGTCTGAAAATGTATGTATATTTGTTCACTTTTTTACTGTCTGTTTCCCACCCCAGAATGAAAGCTGAATAACTTCAGGGATATTTTTATCTGTGTTATCCATTGTATCTAGAACATAATAGGAGTTCAATAAATATTTACTGAATGAATAAAAACCTGCCAGCAACTAGCCAAATGTTGTTTTCTCCCTCCAGAAATCCACCTGAATGTATCTCTGTTTGCCATAAAATCCCAAACTGCTTGTCCCTGACTCATGGTAGCATTGCTTTACGGAGATTAAACAGCAGTTCGCTAACAAATTGCCTCAAAGATATTCCCATGGCTACAGTTTGCTTATGTCATCAAAGTTATTCCTCAGGGTTCTCACATTATTCCCTTGATACAAATCTAAGGCATGTACGAGAGGTAACTTTAGGATGAGTCTTGGAACACTTTACAGGTTGTTAAATTATTACAGTAAAATCAAGAATCAATAGTTACTCTGACATAGGCTGAGTCACCCCCGGTTCAAAATATGAGCATCAACAGATGCACAGATGTGCTGAGATCAGCTCGTCATTCTTGAAAGCAGAGCCAAACAGGGATTTTCCTAAGATACAGTCAGCCCGGAAGGGAATTAGGCAATTTTAGCCCATCTATTTCATCCTCTCTCTCTGCCCGCACAGTGATTCACCGGAGCAGGAGCCGCTCTGACAGATGGTGCTTAATAGAACAATTGGTTCGCATGTGTCTAACCTGCTCGTGAGCCCGAACCTCTTCTTGCCAGTGCTTCTTGCCACCTCTTCTTGCATCAGTGCTTCTGCCCCCAACCTCACCAAGATTTCTGGGTGCTTCCTCTCTTATCAGAGACTATCTTGATGTCATTTTAACCTTATTTCACTCGGATGGAAATGATAGGAAGTGCTTTCCAAACACGCCTGATCCTGAGAGTCATCTGGAATATTATTTTGAAATGCAGCTTCCAGAGAACTACCAGAATAATCACAGCTGCACAGATCAGCACCCTGAACCTCCGGAAAAGCATACAAAGCAACAAGAAAAACAAAAATAAAGCACAAAAACAAACATACAATTTGTACACCAATGTTCATAGCAGTATTCATCACAACAGCCAAAAGATGGAAACAAACCAAGTATCCAGCAACAGATGAAGAGATAAACAAAATGTGGCAAATACATACAATGGAATATTATTCAGCCTTAAAAAGGAATGAAGTTCTGATACATCCTATAAAATGAATAAACATGGAAGACATTATGCTAAGTGAAATAAGCCAGACACGAAGGACAAATATTGTATGATTCGATTTAAATGAGGTACCCAGAGTACTCAAATTCATAGAGACAGAAAATAGAACGGTGGTTGCCAGGGGCTAGAGGAAGAAGGAATGGGGAATTAATGTTTAATGGGTATAGAGTTTCAACACGGGATGATAAAAAAGGTTCTGGAGATAGATAGTGGTGATGACTGCACAATAATTCGAATGTAATTAATGCCATCAAATTGTACACTTAAAAATGGTTAAAATAGTAGATTTTTATGTTATGTATATTTTACCACAATTAAAAAACAAATACATAAAACATTCCATTTTCACTTCTTTTTTTTTTTTGGAGACAGGGTTTCCCTCTGTCACCCACGCTAGAGTGCAGTGGCGTCGTCATAGCTCACTGCAACTTCAAACAGAAGGTGTCCTGGGCTCCAGCTATCCTCCTGCCTCAGCCTCCCAAGTAGTTGGGACTATAGGCACATGTCACCATGCCCAGCTAATTTTTCTATTTTTTGTAGGGACAGGGTCTCACTCTTGCTCAGGCTGGTCACGAACTCTCGGCCTCAAGAGATTCTCATGCCTCAGCCTCCCAAAGTGCTAGGATTACAGGCATGAGCCACTGCACCTGGCCTCCATTTTCAGTGAAACTAAACAGATACAATCTTCAGACTCCAAAACACATATTAGCATAAATAAAAACAGCTGGGGGTAAGCCAAAGCCATGTGGGAGGAAGTGAAGAGAAGAAATTTGAAGGGTGGTGAGAGACCCTTCTTATATTAGAGCTCAGAAAATACGGGGGATTCCAGGGGGAATCACTTTCTAAAGGCAAAGGGCTCAGCTACCATTCAAAGGCAATGTTATTTGTCTGCAAAGGGCGTTGTGGGAACTGAGGTAAGCAAGGCTCTTAGCGGAAGTCCTCCTGGATATTATGTGGTCCAGAGAAGTAGGCATGGAGGAACTATCTAAAGAATTACACGCATAATTCAAACATGTAGGGGCTGTATATTTTTGGAGCAAAGGAGAGAGTCTTTGGGTTATATAGACGCAAAGGCAGAGAGTAGGTAGAGAGCAAGATGGCCAAATAAAACCCTGCAGTGATTGTTCCCTGACAAAAACACCAAACTGAACAACTATCCATGCCAGAAAGCACCTTCATCAGCACAAAATGCAATTGTTAGTGTCTTCAAAAAAAAAAGAAAGAAAGAAAGCACCTTCATAAGAACCAAAAATCAGGTGAGTGATCATAGTACCTGGTTTAGTATCATATTAAGGGAAGAGGCACCAAAGGGGATAGGAAAGACAGTCTACATTGCCTACGACACCCCTCCCCATCCCCTAGCAGTGCCACTCCAGTGCCAGGTGGAGAGAGAATCTGTGTGCTTGGTGGTGGGAGAGTGAAGTGATTGTGGGACTTTGCATTGGAACTTAGGGCCGCCCATCACAGGGGAACACAACACAGGGCAGAATTTTGCCAGGCCCATGGAGAGAGCATTGAGACCAGCCCTGGCCAGAGAGGACTCCTCTGCCCCAGCAGTAGGAACCTGAATTCCAGCTAGCACCAACACTGGCTGACTACAGTGGCCTAGGGTCCAGAATAAATCTGAAAGGTAGTCAGGTCACAAGGGCTGCAATCCTTAGGCAATTCTTAGCTCTGCACAGGACTCAGAGCCAGTGGACTTGGGGTGCATGTGACCCTCTGGGACAGCAGCTGTGGCGGCCAAGAGAGTGCCTGTGTCACCCCTCCCCCAACTTCAGGCAATGCAGCTCAGAGAGAGACTCCTCCTTCTTGGAGAAAGAAAAAGGAAGAGTACAGAGGACTTTGTCTCACAACCTGGGTATCAGCTCAGCCACAGTAAAACAAAGTACCAGGCAAACTCCTGAAGCCCCCGATTCTAGGCCTTAGCTCTTGGATGGCATTTCTAGACCTACCCTGGGCCAGAAGGGAACCTACTGCCCTGAAGGACCCAGTCCTGGCAGGATTCACCACCAGCTGACTAAAGAGCCCTTGGGCCTTGAATAAACATCAACAGTAGCCAGGTGGTAGTCACCCGGAGCCTTCGGTGAGATTGTGTGATTGGTGGCCACAAGGGAGTGCTCATATCACTCCTCCCCCAACTCCAGGCAGCCCTGCACAGAGAGTGAGACACCTCCTGTTTGAGGGAAAGTGATGGAAGTGAGAGACTTTGTCTGGGAATCCAGGAAATTCTCCCATAGTTTACCCAAGCCCACCAAGGTGGTACCACCAGAAATCTGCAAGAGTCACAGCATTACTGGGCTTGGGGCACCCCCTAGTGCTGATACGGCTGCAGTGACCAAAGACTTAGATCCCAACACTCAATTTCCTCCGAATACCTGGAAAGCCGTCTCAAGGAAGACAGGTAAAAACAAGCCCAGGATATGACAATTAGAATAAATGCCTAACTCTTTAATGTCCAGACATTGATGAACATCTGAAAGCATCAAGAACATCCAGGAAGAAGCAGGGGAAGAGAGGTTGGGTAAATTCATACCTAATGAGTACAATGCACACTATCTGGATGAAAGGCACACTTTTAACTTTGACTCAAACTGTACAAAAGCAAATGATGTAACCAAAACATATGTACCCCTGTAATATTCTGAAATTAAATTAAAAAAAAAATCCAGGAAAACATGACCTCATCAAATGAACTAAATAAGGCACAGTGTGACCAGTCCTGGAGTGATAGAGACATGTGACCTTTCAGACAGAGAATTCAAAATAGCTGTTTTGAGGAAGATCAATGAACTTCAATACAACACAGAGAAGGAATTCAAGAGCCTATGAGAGAAATTTCACAAACAGATTGGAATAACGAAAAAATCAAGTAGAAATTCTGGAGCTGAAAAATTCAACTGACAAACT
>NW_012151507.1:4569594-4573083 GCF_000956105.1 Propithecus coquereli
TTGAGGTTGCTGTGAGCTAGGCTGACGCCACGGCACTCTAGCCCGGGCAACACAGTGAGACTCTGTCTCAAAAAAAAAAAAAAAAAAAAAAAACCATGTTTAGCTCACGAGTGATACAAAAACAGGCAGCCAGCTATATTTTGCCAATCCTGTCTTATCCTATAACCAATGGTCCTCAGAGTGAGGTCCCAACAGCATCAGCATCACGTGGGAATGTGTTAGAAAGGCAAATTTTCCTGACCCACCCAGACCCAGTGAATCAGAAACTCTGGGCATGCAACCCAGCCATCTATGGTCTAACAAGCCCTCTAGGTGATTATGAAACACACTCAAGTTTAAGAACTACTGCCCTATAAACAAGTTCAAATCCCCCTGACTTTGCATCTCAAACTTTTTCTCCTCATTCCATCCAAAATTCTAAAATGATCAGTTAATCCTTGTTGTCTCCATTTTCTCATCATAATTTACCACTTGTTCATAAAAAGAGTAAGAATACCACTAAGCAGTCCACAGGGGAATTCTTCACATAGTAAAGAAAGGTAGGGAAGATTTCAACTCCACATGCCAGAAGGGAGAAATATGCAAGAAACACTGCCTACCTCCCCTTACCCACCTTGCTTACTCCTCATCATGGAAGAAGAGAGTAACCTGATGGGTGAGTCTGGGAAAAGGCATGGAGCCTGTTCTGCTTACAGGCCCAGCTGGAACCTATATAACTCCTGAGTGCAAAGTGAAAGAGGCACCTCCTCAGGGGAGCACAGTCCCGTGGAGTAAAGATTGGTGATTAGAAGGCACCCTGTGGAAATTATTAGATTGGTGCAAAAGTAATTGTGGTTTTTAGCATTGTCGAAATTTGCCATTTTCTATTGGATATATTCTTGAATAAATGTGGTTATGTTATACATCATTTTAATGTGCATTTCTCATTTATGTTTTTTTGCAGATGACTTATTACTTGCTGTTTATTTTATATTTATTTTAGACTATGGAAATGATGTTAGATAAAAAGCAAATTCTAACGATGTTCTTATTCGAGTTCAAAATGGCTCGTAAAGCAGTGGAGACAACTCACAACATCAACAACACATTTGGCCCAGGAACTGCTAACAAACATACGGTGCAGTGGTGGTTCAAGAAGTTTTGCAAAGGAGATGAGAGCCCTAAAGATGAGGAGCGCAGTGGCTGGCCATTGAAAGTTGACAATGACCAACTGAGACTAATATCGAAGCCGATCCTCTTACAACTACTCGAGAAGCTGCCGAAGAACTCAACGTCGACCATTCTACAGTTGTTTGGCATTTGAAGCAAATTGGAAAGGTGGAAAAGCTCCGTAAGTGGGTGCCTCATGAGCAAAAAAATCTCTGTTTTGAAGTGACATCTTTTCTTCTTGTACGCAACAACAAGGAACCATTTCTCCATCAGGTTGTGATGTGCCATGAAAAGTGGATTTTATATGACAACTGGCAATGATCAGCTCAGTGGCTGGACCAAGAAGCTCCAAAACACTTCCCAAAGCCAAACTTGCACCAAAAGAAGGTCATGGTCACTGTTTGGGGGTCTGCTGCTGGTCTGATCCACTACAACTTTCTGAATACCAGCGAAACCATCACATCTGAGAAGAATGCCCAGCAAATTGATGAGATGCACCAAAAAGTGCAACCCCTGCAGGCAGCACTGGTCAACAGAAAGGGCCCAATTTTCCACGATAATGCCCCATGGCATGGTGCACAACCAACACTTCAAAAGTTGAACAAATTGGGCTACAAAGTTTTGCCTCATTTGCCATATTCACCTGACCTCTCACCAACCAACTACCACTTCTTCAAGTATCTCGACAACTTTTTGCAGGAAAAATGCATCCACAACCAGCAGGATGCAGAAAATGCTTCCCAAAAGTTTGTGCAATCCCAAAGCATGGATTTTTATGCTTCAGGAATAAACACACTTATTTCTCATTGGCAAAATGTATTGATTGTAATGGTTCCTACTTTGTTTAATAAAGATGTGTTTGAGCCTAGTTATAATGATTTAAAATTCAAGGTCCAAAACCGCAATTACTTTTGCACCAACCTGATAGACTAAGATACACCTTCTCCAAGTGGACAGAGCCCAGGTTAGAGTCCACAGGGACACTGCCAAGCCCTGTTTGTTCAGCTCCTGCTTGGTTGACTTTCTTTTGGTCTCTAAATTATTGGGATCTGTTAATCTCCTAAAGTCTCTGTAAATAGCCCCTCAGCCTCAATAAAACCAGTATCTTTGATAGAAACTTTTATTTATTTATTGATAGGGGAGAGCATAAATGCAGTCCCCCACTATCACAAGTTATGCAGTCGAGTTTCCCACATTTGGGGAAATCACGGGGGTCAGCGCATCTGGAGTGCAATGGGTAAGTCTCACCCTGGGAAAACGACCTTCGTGATCATGGTATCTCCCGTCAGGTAAGTGTTGATAGAAATTTTAAACAGTCACAGGTGTTCTATTGCCAGTGGAGTGCTGTAGTTGCCCACAACTGTCAGAACAATTCTCCCCAGTCTTCCAACATCTGCTGACCAATATAGCAATGAAAAAAGTGTTATGGAGTACGTTGTTCTAAAATATAGGTGCTTGAATTTCCATTTTCCCTGTCTACTAAGATCAGAAATACAGTATTTAATGCAGATGGCAATCATGCCACCATCTTTGCTTGTGGAAAAATTACTGGGGGAAAAAAAATCAGCTCTAAGAATGTGCCAAGTTAGAGCTACATTTAAAGTGCTGGTGGAATGTTAGAGGAAGTAGGAGGATCAGGGAAGTTCTCACAAAACTGTAAGGAATAAGCAGCATTTTTATAGATGGATAAGGAGAGAAAGGAATTTCAAGAAAGGGAATAGCATGAGAAAAGTGAAAAAAGAAATCTGGTGTGGGGAGACCACAGAAATATTGAGAATGGCATTGGTGAGCCTGATTTGCTAGCCAAATTCTGAATCTTTATGTCATACAGTCATCCCTCAGTTTCCACAGGGGATTGGTTCCAGGACCCCCTGTAGATACCAAAATCCATGTATGCTCAAGCCCCTCATAAAAAATGGTGCAGTATTTGCATATCCTCCTTCACAATTTAAATCATCTCTAGGAATATCTTTTCTACTCCTATGTTGTAATAATCACCAAACTGGATAAAATGATGCCCATTTTGATCTGATCAAATTAAAAAGCTTTTGCACAGCCAAGGAAACTATCATTAGAGTGAATAGACAGCCTACAGAATGGGAGAAAATATTTGCTCTCTACACATCAGATAAAGGGCTGATAACTAGAATCTATCTAGAACTCAAAAAAATTAACAAGAAAAAATCAAACAACCCCATCAACAAATGGGCAAAGGAAATGGATAGAAACTTTTCAAAACAAGATAGAATAATGGCCAACAAACACATAAAAAAATGCTCAACATCTCTAATCATTAGAGAAATGCAAATCAAAACCACAATGAGATATCACCTAACCCCA
>NW_012151507.1:4577588-4587556 GCF_000956105.1 Propithecus coquereli
AATTCAAGAGCCTATGAGAGAAATTTCACAAACAGATTGGAATAACGAAAAAATCAAGTAGAAATTCTGGAGCTGAAAAATTCAACTGACAAACTGAGAAATGAATCAGAGTCTCTCAACAGCAGAATTGATCAAGCAGAAGAAAGAATTGGTGAGCTTGAAGATGGGCTATATAAAATTACATAGTCAGAAGAGAAAAAAAGAATAAAAAAGAATGAAGCATGCCTACAAGACCAAGAAAATAGCCTCAAAAGGGCAAATCTAAGAGTTATTGGCCTTAAAGAGGAGGCAGAGAAAGAGATTGGGGTAGAAAGTTGATTCAAAGAAATAATAACAGAGAACTTTCCAAACCTAGAGAAAGACGTCAATATTCAGATAGGTCATAGAACACCAGGCAAATTTAACCCAAATAAGACTACCTCAAGGCACTTAATAATCAAACTGCCACGGGGCCTGGATAAACAAAGGATCCTTAAAGCAGCAAGAGAAAGGAAACAACATACAAAAGACATCCAATATGTCTGGCAGCAAACTTCTCAGTGGAAACCTCACAGGCCAGGTGAGAGTGACATGATATATTCAAAGTGCTGAAAGAGTCTGGGTAGAGTGCCTCATGCCTGTAATCCTAGCACTTTGGGAGACCAAGGCAGGAGGATCTCTTGAGGCCAGGAGTTCAAGACCAGCCTGGGCAATATAGCAAGACTTCATCTCTACAAAAAATTAAAATTAAAAAACATAAAATAACCAAAGTGCTAAAGGAAAAAAAGACTTTCATCCTAGAATATTATATTCTGCAAAAATATCCTTCAGACATGAAGGAGAAATAAAAACTTTCCCAGACAAACAAAAGCTGAGGGATTTCATCAACACCAGACCTGTGTCCTACAAGAAATGCTAATGAGAGTTCTTCTATCTAAAAAAAAGGATGTTAACAAACAGTAAGATATTATCAGAAGGTAAAAAAAAAACTCTCACTGGTAACATTAAATACACAGACAAATAGAGAATACTCTATCGTTGTATTTATAATTGTGGCATGTAAACCACCCATATATTTAGAATAGGAAAACTAAAAGACCAACATATCAAAAATAATACTAAAATGGGTGCAGTCGCTCACACCTGGAATCCCAGTACTTTGGGAGGCTGAGGAAGGAGGCAGGAGGATCACTTGAGCCCAGGAGTTTGAGGTTGCTGTAAGCATGGCACTCTTTGAAGACTTCAATTATGTAGATCAAAATAATGTAACAAAAAATAGTTAAAGATATCCAAGAAAACTTTCCTGAAATAAATGAGGATGTGAATGTACACATTGAAAGGGCCCACCAAGTACCAGAGAAAACTCACCTAAAAAGACATATCTTAGTAAAGTTTTTGGACTGAATGATCAAGAATTCCTTAGACAACCAGACAAAAGATTAAATCATTTATAAAGGGGGAAAAAGTCAAGATGGCCTCAGATTTTCCCCAGTAACATTCAATTCCAAAAGACATTGGAGGTTTGACTAGATCAAGATTTTATTGCTAACCAGCCCAGGTGGCTCACACCTGTAATCCTACCACTCTGGGAGGCCAAGGCAGGAGGATCACTTGAGGTGAGGAGTTTTGAGACCAGCCTGAGCAACAGTGAGACCCCATATGTACTAAAAATAGAAAAAAGTAGCCAGGCGTGGTAGTGCACACCTGTAGTCCCAGATACTAGGGAGGCTGAGGCAGGAGGATTGCTTGAGCCCAGGAGTTTGAGGTTGCTGTGAGCATGGCATGGTAGCCCAGACAACAGAGTGAGACTCTGTCTAAATACATAAATAAATTTTTATTGTGGAAATTTTTAAAAATCATGAAACAAGAGACTATAATGAACCCCCATGAATACATCACCCACTTTAAATAATTATAAATATTTTGCCACTCTCCATTCTTATTACATATGTATTTTCCTACTTTTTCTTTTTGCTTTGTTTTGTTTGGTGCAATTTTTTAAAGCAAAATCAAGACATCATATCATTTTTACCTATAAATATTTGTAGAAATATCCTTAAGAGATGAGGATATTTTAAATAACATAATCACAATAACTTTATCTTACCCCATAAAATTAACAAGAAATCTTTAACTAAGCTAATGTCTAGTCCAGGAGAAATTTAACATCATTAAAGTATTCATTAATGGATGAAGTTTTCTAGTCATAGTCTTTCAATAAGGCCAAGAATTCAAAAGGGGGGGTGGATTTCAAAACCAAAGATTGCAATCTCCTTTTTTCTCATTTTGCTCTGCAAATAAAATCTGGGTAGTCAGATTCCAGAAGAGGATAAAAATAGGCTATGAAGCAAAACCATTAATCATATCCTGTTACTTTCAGTTATCTGTTTCTTCCTGATATTTTAACACAGCATCAGTTTAATATATTTAATCATACTTTTTTCAGGGGAAAAATATTTTAGATTAATCATGGAAAATTTTGACAACAGGATAAACTTAAAGCTAAAGCAGGGTGGTCTTCAGCACCTGTATCCATAACTTTACCTGGAGCACTTAGTTAGACTCTTGCAAAGTCCTGCGTTAATAGTCTATCCTATGACTCATCTATCTGCCACAGAGATAGGACAAAACACTCTCAGAAAACTCATACCTGGAAATGTAAAAATCACAAAACCTGTGTAACAATTGGTGACAGGTCACATTACCTTCCATACTAAAAACAGACACTAAGGTTGGGCATGGTGGCTCACACCATGTAATCCTAGCACTCTGGGAGGCTTTGACTATCTACCGTATACTTTGTATATGCCAGGCACAGTAGAGGATACAAAATGATTACAAGGTTTGATACCTGCCCTTGGATAGCTTTTACATTCAATGTTGGAAAGACAGAAGGAAGTATCATATCCTGTGCTGAGAATTTTTTTGACATCATCTTATTCATTCCTTAGAGCAATTCTGGAGGGGGGAAAAACTATTATCATCTCTATTTCACAGGTGAAAAAAATCAAGGCTCAGAGAGGTTAAATACCAGCTAAAGGTTATATATTAGCAGAGTTTGGATTTGAACTTCTCTTCTTTCTGACTCTAGAACCCAAGCTATTGGTGCTAACATACTATACAGGCAAGTGCAATGGAAGTTATTATCCATTTAACATCCACTCAAGAAGTATATAATATGCATTTACAATGCACTAGGCCCTGGCATAGGTGCAGGTCACACATGGAATCTCTCACCCTCCAGCTTCTAGTTTCATTGGGAAGATATGTTACCAAAAATTTGGCACTTGTCCACGAGGCCTAATAAGGAGAGCAAGTGGTTTGAGGAGGAAGGAAAGAGAGAGTTTACTTTGCCAGCAAAGGAGGAAATATGGTAGACCCTCTCATCTCAAAAAAACCAATTTTCCTGAACATTCACAGAAATACAGAGCTTTTAAAGGATGGGTTCTCAGCTTCAGGCAATTACTATTCAACTACAGTTGATAATTCTGATCATCCCATCTCCACTGAGGACAATCTAGTGACCTCCACTCAGGATCTCCCTTTACCAGGTTGGGCTGGGCCATCTCCTGTTGCACAAATAAACAAAAGACTTACCTGCCCCTCCCAAGCACCGGCCTGAGGCAGAGATGCAGGCTTTAAAGACAGAAAATATTTTTGCCAGTTTTTTCCAGGCCAGTCCCTTTATTCACATTGACTTTTAGTAGTGAGAGCAATGCGTATAATAAAGGGAAACTGCAGGATGTTACACAGGAGCCTATAACTGGTAACTTATTTTGGTCTATTAAAGAAAATATTATTCTGACACTAAGGACAGTAAGGTTGACTTTATTGGAAGGGGATCATAGCAATAGATATAGGAACCATTGCAAAGGGGTCTTGCAGTGTGGGAGAGAGACTGGACTGAACTCCAACAAAAGCAAGTGGAGATTTATAACCAAGAAGAAAGGTGGGGGTGAGTGGTTGGAAAATTACTGAGGGGGAACATCAAGGATAAGGGGATTGGCCAGGCGTGGTGGCTCACGCCTGTAATCCTAGCATTCTGGGAGGCTGAGGTGGGAGGATCGCTTGAGGGCAGCAGTTCAAGACCAGCCTGACCAAGAGTGAGACTCTGTGAGACCCCATCTCTATTAAAAATAGAAAAAGTTAGCTTGCCAACTAAAAATAGAAACAAAAAATTAGCCAGAGATGGTGGTAAGCACCTATAGTCCCAGCTACTTGGGAGGCTGAGGCAGGAGGATCACTTGAGGCCAGGAGTCTGAGGTTGCTGTGAGCTAGGGTGATGCCACGGCGCTCACTCTAGCCCAGGCAACAAAGCTAGACTCCGTCTCAAAAAAAAAAAATTAGAAAAAAGGATAAGGGGATTTCTGGCTAAGTCAACTTGATAGGATTATTGCTGAAGGTAGGCCACAGTGATAAGATATTGAGGGTGGTTAAATATCAAGGGTGGGGGATTTTCACCAAGCTGGATTCTTACACAAACTGGGTTCTACAAGTACAGAGAGGGAAGCATATAGTCAGGTCTACTCAAGCAGAGGACTCAGAGGAACCTGATGAAAGTTTTGGTAAAAGAAGAGCCTTTTTCAGATCTAAGGATCAGCTAATAGCAACTCCACTTTCTAGCTGCATGATTTTGGGAAAGTAAGTTTGTCATTTGAAAAATAAGGGTAATAATACCAATTGTACATTTTGTGAAGCTTAAGAGACACAATGTATACATAGCACAGAACCTGATAAAAAGTAAGCTTGATAATCATTAGTTAGCAATTATTTTAAATATTCATATCGATTATTAAATTAAAATATTCATATTAAAGATGAAGCCTGAAGAAAATTTAAGAATCTGCAAAAGCAGTGGTAAAAGCAGATGGAAAAGAGCAGTAGAGGCAGAGGGAAGAGCATGGGCAAAGGCCCTGAGGCACAAGAGGCAAAGCATCACATAAGTTGGCTTTAAGGTCCAGTCCTTCCTTAGAAAACAGAAAATAGAAAATCAGTAAAATAGACAACCCTGTCAGAGGAAGCTAGAAAAATGGATAAGGGACAGACCAAGCCTCCCAGGAAATATTGTCTTTATTCTAAGGCAATTGAAGCAATTAAAGGAATTTAAGATGAGGAAGAAACCTATTCAGATTCAAATTTTAAGAGATTACCCCAAGGGAGGGTGAAGAGAATTTCCATTTTCACTTCTTTATTGTGTGCGTGTCTGTGTGTTTGTGTTTGTATGTATTCAACCAGCTAGCAGAGCTTTTATAATTTAAAAAAATAATAAATTTAGTGATCAATATCATCTTGATTGTGGTCCTAGTTTCGCAGGTATATACATGTCAAATTTTATTGACTTGTATACTTTAAATATATGCAGCATGCTGTATGTCAAATGTACCTCAATAAATCCACTAAACATACTGAAATTATTAAGAAACAAGGTCACTTTGATAAAGACAAAGAAAGACAGGAAGATGAACTATAGCAACCCCTAATAGTAGAAAGAGTTAATATAGCAACAACAACCAGGAAAGAACCACAGTAGTGATGTGTTAAATTGTCGCCAAGGGACTACGGAAGCCTAACTTCTCAGCTCTCTGAAGCCTGGCTAACCTTTCAGGGTTAATGAGACCTTCTCTGGTATCACTTGAGGATCCCTTCCCACTGGTGGTCTCCAGCAAGGGCACCTTCTCAGGCAGACAGTAGAGACCAACAGGAGATTTTAATGCCGGAGAAGCTTGGGACCAAGATCTACATCTCCACACCATTGTGGCCACCATGTGTTGACCAGCTGTCCTGTGTCCTGTTTCACCCTGGACTGAGACATTTTCTGGATCATGATATCTTTAGTATTAAAACCAGGACAGCCCTATGCAAACTGGAATGGTCGGTCACTCTACCAGCATCTACCAGCATCTTCTCAAGGTTGGAAATGTAGCCTGGTCACACGTAGCTTAACAGGTGGCACTATTTTATTCATCATTAGAGTGATTCAGACTTTCTAATTAAAAGTTTTGTGCAGGTAATATTGAATATTGAAATGAAGAGTTTCATTTCACTGGAATTTACCCAGGCTGTTAAATGCTTTGAGAAATTTTTCTCAATTCTCTTTCAATCACTATTTGCCTTTTCTCTTCCTTCTATCAAGACTGTGTCCTATTAACAATGGTTCAATCCCTAGAGTATTATACTAATTCCCATTTGAAGCAATTAGCTCACTGAAACTCCCAGCAACTCATAGAAATATTTCTGAAATAACCATTTAATTAATCCCAGCAGAAATAAGAACGGACAACACAAAGAAACAAACAAAAAACTGAACTAGGTATGAGCTACTGACAACTTCGTAACACAGGAAATTCTCTCTTCCACCAGAAGCCTAAAATTTATTCAAAATACCTAGTTCCCGTGCTAATGAAGCAATGTACTATCCTTCTTACTTCTCTTAATTATTATGGAGCAATAAAAGATTTGAAACTGGGTGGTTTCATTTACACATTGTTTATATAATCAGTTGGGCAGCAAATATATAAAGTCCCTTATGCTTTGAGAAAAGCTAAAAGGCATAGCCAGAGTTACAATTTTAGAAGTAATTACTGAGCACTGCACTTATATTCATCATCAATATCTCAAGAATCTATTTTCTGGCCTAAAGAAATTAAGAAATCACCTTTTCTTTATCTTCAATTTTCACCTGGCTATTTTTCATTTTAAACTTTTCCTACTCTTCATTTGCTAGACCTGACCCCTTTCTTTTTGTCTTCTTCCCCTTCTGATTTGTGCCTTTTATCATTACTCACTTCCTAATTCAGGCGAATTTGCAATCTACAGCAAAATTGGGAATGAGCAAAATTTGTTTTCTCTATGTCCGTCCTCTTTCTTCCCTCTTCCTCGGTGACTAAATATCCCAGATATTGTTCTATGCTCATTACAACACTGATTAGAGCCCACAGCTCCATGAACTTAGTTTCTTCTCTCAGCTAAGAAAATTCTGGGAAAAGTGTGGGTGGACAGTAAATCTCAGTTAATCCAGATTTTATTAATTTATAACATAACAAATGAATAACACTTTTAGCCAAAATGTACCTTTTATTCAATTATAAAAAGGGTTTGCTGAGCCAATCGGTAATAGACTGGTAAATAAAAATATTTATCCTACTTTATATGTGATGTAAAATTTTATATATAACATATACATTACAACATATTTGTTTATTTATTTTTAAGAGACAAGATCTTGCTATGTTGCCCAGGCTGGACTTGAACTCTGGCTTCAAGCAATCCTGCCTCAGCCTGCCAAGTAGCTGGGACTACAAGTGCCTGCCACTGTGCCTGGCATTATAATACATTCAGTACATAACTTTTTGCAAGTTGGTCAGAGGTAATTTTTTTGAAGCACTGGCAATATTTTTCGTATCTTTATTAGCAAACTTGCAACATCTGTTGATGTTTGTCAAATAAGATTACATTTTATGCAGTATTTGGACATTACGGTTTTCATTACATCAGGCTTATCATATTTCACAGTTTTGTGAGGGTTTGTTGTTTGTTTTTTATTTAAAGTCTGGTCAAGTGAAGCAGTGGGAGTGGAGAAGGAACAAAGGAATCTGTAACTGGTTGTGATCAATTAGTTGTAAACACCACTGCACTTGGATCAACCTGTTTTTGGTTTGGTTTTGTTTTTTTTTTTTTTTTTAAGACAGAGTCTTGCTTTGTTGCCCGGGCTAGAGTGAGTGCCGTGGCGTCATCCTAGCTCACAGCAACCTCAAACTCCTGGGCTTAAGCAAACCTTCTGCCTCAGCCTCCCAAGCAGCTGGGACTACAGGTATGCACCACCATGCCCAGCTAATTTTTTCTATATATTTTTAATTGTCCAGCTAATTTCTTTCTATTTATAGTAGAGACGGGGTCTCACTCGTGCTCAGGCTGCTCTTGAACTACTGACCTTGAGCGATCCTCTGTAGTAGTAGGCCTCAAAAATATGAAAAGTTATTATGAAAACGCTGTTTCAAGACTCATTCCTGTCTATAGAGTAAAAAGCTTATACTTTGTAAACCTCGCCCTAATAGAAAAAGTCTGTACTCTGTGAGCAATGACCTTGTAACTGATTGCGTAAGACCCCCCAACCGGCCGGAAGAAAAATTAACGGAACTGCCCCAACCAAAAAAAAAAGCCCCCCGACCTAAACGAAGCCAACCGCCTCCGGAAAACTGCCTGCCCAAAAAATGGAAACAAGCCCCAAGCCAAGGCAGGTGGTCTGAGGCGGGTCCCAGACCCCACGGCTATGGAATGTATGATGTAATTATTTTTGTTCCACTATGTCATGTTTAATGTCACATAGCCCCCCTCCAAATTAGTATAAAGCCTTCTCACCTTTTCGGCTCTGGACTGCTCTCTGTGCAGCCATCTGTGGTGGTACGGAGGGTAGTCGCTGGCCAGCTAATAAAGACTCACAATTTGGCTCATTCGGCCTCAAGGTGGTTTTTCTCGCACTCAGTACCATAACATCCTCCTGCCCCGGCCTCCCACAGTGCTAGGATTACAGGCATGAGCCACCATGCCCGGCCTGTTTTTGTTTTTTTGAGACAGAGTCTCACTGTGTTGCCCAGGCTAGAGTGCTGTGCCGTCAGCTTAGCTCACAGCAACCTCAAACTCCTGGGCTCAAGTGATCCTCCTGCCTCACCCTCCCGAGTAGCTGGGACTACAGGTGTGCAGCACAGCACCACGCCCAGCAAATTTTTCCTATTTTTAGTAGAGATGGGGTCTCACTCTTGCTCAGGCTGGTCTCGAACTCCTGGAATCAATTCCAAAGAGAAGGGTATACCTTCTCTCAATAAAACCATTAGCAAATAAGGCTGGGCAATCACAAAGCAAAAGGTCATATCGTTTAGAGAATTAATTTGCTTTCAGTAAAAAACTAGTTTGCCTGATTTCATACTATCAATTGGCAATTTAATAATGTTACCCTAAAATTCTTGTTTAAAAAGCAGTACTGGTTCCAAGTTATTGTAGAAGTCCAAAACAAAACAAAACAAAAAGGCAGCCCTAAAAATTAAATGACAAGCTTTCATCTGATCTGTCATGAAAGCATTTTTGTTATGACAACTTTACCTACACTGATAGGGTGTTAGGAGAGGTACAAATAATCCAAGACAAAGTAAATTTAAAAAGAATATTATTTGGCTTCGCAGACATAAAAGACCACATACTGTGTAATTCCCTTTATGTGAAATGTCCAGAATACACAAATTGATGGTGTCAAAACAAATTAGTAGTTGCCAGGGGCTGGTGGGAAGGGGAAATAGGGATAGTAATGGGTGTGGAGTTTAAATTTGGAGTGATGATGATGTTCTGGAATTAGTGGTGATGGTTGTATAACTTTGTGAACATACTAAAAAAGTTGAAATTATACATTTTAAAGGGTGAATTTTGTGGCATGGGAATTATATATCAATACAAAATATGTGTTGAAAAAATTAAAGGGGATAAATTATATTAAATTCACAGAAAAAAAAAGAATATTATTTGCCTTTGGACATTGTACCACTACATGGAGATTTCAGTCATATTTTCCCCAAGAAATTGGAAATAAGGGGAAATAAAACTGCTCTCTCAGAGTTAGACTTTCAGATCACATACAATGAATAGGAGCAGAATAAGCAAAGTCAACTTTAAGGCACAAACTGGCCTGAGTTAACTTTAACTTGATTTTTATTGAAAGAATATTGCTAAGATGTTTGGGTAGCCATGGAAACAGAGAAAGTAATATACAGGGGCACTTTAGGGCCAGTGACCATCCAAGTGCTGTCAAGGAGAGAAGGAGCACAAATCAACAGCTCAGCAGGTGGTCCCTATTGTATCGGAGATCAATGTGGAAAACTGCAACCATTGGAAATTGAGTATTTTTATCTTTGAGACAAAATCATCCTGTTGTGAAGATAGATGAATCAAGAAATGTCTACGCACATAACTCCATTTATTCTGATTCTGTGCTCATCAAGCAA
>NW_012151507.1:4589051-4591515 GCF_000956105.1 Propithecus coquereli
GCGACACAGGGAGACTGTCTTTAAAAAAACGACGACAACAACAACAAAAACCCTTAGTCGGGCTTGGTGACACGAGCCTGTGGCCCCAGCACTTCGGGCGGCCCTAGCAGGAGGATAGTTTGAGCCCAGGAGTTGGAGGCCGCAGCGAGCCATGATGAAGCCACTGCACTCTAGCCCTGGCAACAGAGAGAGACCCCCGTCCTAAAAAAAAAAAAAAAAGTTCTCTTAGTATAGCATGCCAATCCTACTCTGTTCCTCACACTGGGTTTACTTTTTCACTCTCTAAGATAACTTTTTGTGTGGAGACAGAGTCTCGCTCTGTTGCCTGGGCTAGAGTGCTGTGGCGTCAGCCTAGCTCACAGCAACCTCAACCTCCTGACCTTGAGCAATCCTCCCGCCTCGGCCTCCCAGAGTGCTAGGATTACAGGCGCGAGCTACCGCGCCCGGCCTAAAATAACTTTTAAATTTTCTCCTCAAACCCCTACTCACCAAAACACACCAAGACTTCACAGCTTGCCCCCTACTTCACCGAGAACATACTGCCAAACTGCTGACTGAACCAATTTACACAACCACCCACCAGATACAAGAGTGTTCATTTTACCGAGGCTTATCAACTTGTAGCCGTGGGCAATTCAAGAGCTCCTTGGAAAGGTCTCAGATTAAAGCTTTCCCTTCCTTCAGCGGTAACTCTGATTGCAGAAACTCCCTCCTTCCAGCAGGAGGCGCCATCGCCCTCCTGCAGGGGAGGGCCGCCGCGGCGGCTTCACGTGATCCGGCCGTCTCTGCCCCGGGGGACGGTCCTTGCGGAGATTTGCCTTACGTGCATAGCGTCATGACGTTGTACGTAGCGGCTGGCTAGCCGCCATCTTGCTTCTTTTTCTCGCCCGCTCTCCCTTTCGGGAAGCTGCGAAAGTGCTTTGGCGGTTTGTCCATCCGCAGCTTCGGTTTTCCCAGTCCGCCGGCCACTCCGACCGCCCCTCTAACGCCAGCTTTCCCTCCCCCCTTCCCTCGATCAGAACTCGGCCGAGACCCTCGAAGCGCGCAAACTTGACACTCACACTGGCCGGTAAGGAAAGCGAGGACGTCGGGGCCGCGATCCGAGAGGGCCCCACCGGGAAGGGCCAACGTGGGGCGGCCTGGGGCGTGGGAGCGCACCCCGACCCTGGCGCCCGGACACCGCGGGGGCCGCGTGGAGAGGGCCTCGGGTCTGGGCGTCTCTTTTCTCTTTGGTTACCGTGATCTCTGGGTCTGGGGAAGTCGGCCTCCCGCTCGGGGAGCGGGAAACCGGAGTCAGCCGCGTGTGGTCTGCAGCGGGGCGCTCTGGAGCGGCCGGCCTTCCTCCCACCCAGTGCCCGGCTCGGGCCCTGCGGGGATTATGCGTGTGGCCGGGTCATCAAGGGGGATTTCCATCAAGCCGGACTGGCAGGCGCGCGCTCTTTTTCCCCCAGTGTGGGGCATGCGTCCACCATGCAACTGAAGGGCTCAGCCGGGGCCTTTACTGCCTGCCTGTGCGTAGCGAGGCTGGGATTCTCCGTGAGCAGCGTGTGCGGCAGTGCGGGTTAAAGACCTGATTAGGCGAGGGGCGCTTCGGGGAATCAGGACCAACCCTGCTTCCGCTAGGGAAGTGCTACCCAACTCCGAAGGAGGATTCGCCAACTCCGAAGGAGGATTTGAGTAGTCCTTTCGCCCTGTAGGCCACCCCATCCCCCGGCTTGCGTGGTGAGTCCCGCTCGGCAGCTTCTTGTCTTCGAGGTAGCATTAATATTATTGGTGTTAGGGTAAAGGCCCCCACTGGAGGACTGAAGAAAAGGGGACGGGGCCAATAGGGACATTGATAGAGCCTTCCTTCCTTTGCGCGGGAGGATTGCGTTTAATTACCCTAAAGGGATGTATGTATGTGTAGACTTGATTTTGGAGTTCTTGGGGGTCTGACATGGCTGGTGTTTGCTGGCTGGTAAAGCTACCAGATCTCCGCAGTGGCCGGTCTTCAGTCTAGATTCGTGGATTGATACATCTCGTTAGGGTACGTAGAATTGTACAGTAGGCCCCTCTGCTGTAAGGTTTTCTTTTGGAATGCACCAGAAGAATCGGAGGGTGTGAGAGCTCAATAGTTTACTCCTGCAGCCAAAAATGATAGGGTGATATTAAGCGTCTACCAAGGCGAACTCCAGCATTTTTTTAAAAAGTAGATTTAACCTTCCGTGTTGGTAATTAAGATGCTGCTTTGACTGAAGCCATTTTTAGGTGTGTGTCACAGATGCACTGCAGCATCTTTTCTGGCTCACCTCAAATGCATTGGTCCCCTAAAAAATTAGGAGTAGGTTGAGTTCGAGTTTTGTCTTTAGCATAGAGTCAAATAGTAATTCTCCTTTTCTCTAATGGAATTTTCAGAATATAGGCTTCTTAAGTGTTTGTTTGCGGGGGGGGGTTACCATTTACTACACATCCACCACACATTCAG
>NW_012151507.1:4592212-4608548 GCF_000956105.1 Propithecus coquereli
ACTCTTGCTCAGGCTGGTCCCGAACTCCTGAGCTCAAACAATCCGCCCGCCTCGGCCTCCCAGAGAGCTAGGATTACAGGCGTGAGCCACCACGCCCGGCCCAGATAAAATTTTTTAAATTTGGGATCTGGCCTATATTATTGGTAGAATATTCGCTCATCTGTAAAATATGAATGATGATCTTAATACCTCTCTCAAAGCTTTGCTATAGGATTAAAAAAGAAAATGGATAATGTATGTAAAGGGCTCATCACTGTGCTCAGTACATAGTAAAAAGTCAACTAATAATGGAGGGAGAATGGTAGAATATTGGTAGAAGAAAATACTCTCTTCCAATCAGTAATACGCATATTCTCAGAACAGTGTATATATTTCTTTGGATACTTAAGGAATAGTTTTTCTTTCTCTTTTTGTCTTTCTCATATACACACACACATTTTTTTTTTTAATTTCACCATATTACAGGGGTACAAATGTTTAGGTTACATATATTGCCTTTGTCCCACCCGAGTCAGAGCTTCAAGCGTGTCCATCCCCCAGATGGTGCACACCCATTAGGTGTGTGTATACCCATCATCTCCTCCCTCCTCCCATCTGCTCAATACTCAATGAATGTTGTTACTATATGTGCACTTAAGTGTTGATCAGTTAATACCAATTTGATGGTGAGTACATGTGGTGCTCGTTTTTCCATTTTTGTGATACTTCATTTAGTAGAATGGGCTCCAGCTTTATCTAGGATAATACAAGAGGTGCTAGACCACCACTGTTTTTTGTGGCTGAGTAGAACTCCGTGGTATGCATATACCACATTTTATTAATACACTCACGTATTGATGGACACTTGGTTTGTTTCCACATCTTTGCCACACGTTTCTTAGAAATTATTGTTCATGGTCTAGAGTAAATATCTCTAGGATCAGTATGTTGCTCATAGCTGAAAATATAGAAGTTCTGGATCATTCCTGCCCCCTATCTCCTCCCTATTCCCACTCCACCCTCCTTACTGGTAAAATGACTTTGAAGATTATTTTATGTCCCCATCACCCTGCAAGTCCCACCAGTCCCCACTTCAATTTGTCAATCGGTTTGGTAACTTGTATTTTGGATACTATTTATGTCATATTTGTGAAAGACAAGGATTGATCATTGATAAAATGTTACATAAATTGGTACAGAACCATATTCTTCTTACAGTGAAGGACATCCAAAAGTTGTGGCTGAGTTGTGACTAACATGCCTTCATTTCAGTAAAGCATGACTTGTCACCTTATGAATAGGGTCATACAATGAAAGCTTACCTCAGTCTGTTAATCGTTGCTTAGAAGTCTGAGAGTTAATATGTTAGTTTTCTGAGTCGTAACACTTTAAATTCCTCAATAATACCATTAATGCATCAGTCAGAACATTTTTGTAGATAAAAGTATTCTTTAGAGAGGATCACTTAAGTAAATTTTCTTTTTCTTTTTTTTAAGAGATGGAGTCTGGCTGTTTTGCCCAGGCTGTTCTAGAACTACTGGGCTCAAGCGATTTTCCCATCTCAGCCTCTTAAGTAGCTGGGACTACAGGCAAGCACCAGCAAGCCTGGCTTAGTAAATTTTCTATTTTATGTTTTTCCTCTATAAAAGCTAAATATAAACCTATCTTTATGCCAGTTCCAGTTATATTCTTTCTTCTTCTTCTTTTTTCTTTTTCTTTCTTTCTTTTTTAAGAGACAGGTTCTTGTTAATGCTACCCAGGCTGGCGTCAGATTCCTGGTCTCAAGTGATCCTCTGCCTCAGCCGCCCACTGGCTGGGACTACAGGGGAGCACTACTGCACCTAGCTTTGCCTATATTTCTAGTCCTTATTTCGCTCAAGATTAACAAAATGCCAGTCATGTTTTGGGGCCTGTGTCTGCATGAATTTGCTGGCAAATCCAATCAAACAGGGCTATTACTTACTTTCAACAGGAAACTTTTGTCTGGTTGGCAGACATGATTGGCATATACTTATGAGTCTAAACACAAGATAGCAATGAAATTATTACTGTCAATGTGATGTACTCACCCCGGAGTAGTGCTGCTGGGTGCTCAACATTAAAGGAGGATGGGGTATAATCAGCATTTGTGGAGCATGTCTAGTATAACAAACACTGCTGGGTATTATTTATATAGCATACCATTTAGTAATTTTTCTATTTACTTGTCTGTGCTCTGCTATGTCTGTTTTCCTTTATCCATGTTCTCATCACCTTATGTGGTGGTTGACATATACCTAGAGTTTATATATTATTGAATGAATGAGAGTTGGAAACACCAAAGAATAGACCCTCAACTAAAGTTAACTGAGGAATATCTTACTGGAACAGAAGAAAATCGTCCTGTTAGTTTTTTCCCTTTCTCCATTAGAATAGTGTCACAGATAACCTTCAAAGAATTTGTGTTTATATAATATGCATTGTGAGACTTTTTGCATCAGATTTACCTTAATTTTTAGCTTTATTCAATAAACATTAAAGATTCTTTTAATATTGTAAGGCCCAGTACGTAAGAGGAATATGACTTTTGGTTCCCACTACCAAGATGTTCCTGGTCTTAAGGATTAATATTAAAAGTTATCTTGTAATCTTTGGATGCATGCCAGAATATAGAAACAAAGTGTGCAAGTGAAAGAGGTGCAGAAAATCCATATACAGGAAATTAGTACGTATTGAGTGCCCAGTTGATTACAAGTGAAGGCATGATAGCAAAGAGAGATCAAGAATGTTGTAATTATTTGTTGAGCACTTAATATGCCAGGCACTAAGCTAAGAATATTTTATGAATTATCTCTTTAAATCCATACCTGGGAGGAAGAGATTTAATTAATTTATTGATGGTTTCTTAGCTAGTAAGTAGTAGAAGTGACATTTGAATTACCGATCCAGAGCTTGAGTGCTTAACTTAACGACATGGGTTTCCTAGTGGCCAGTATTTCCCAAATTTAAGTCATTCAAATTTTTGCTTTACCTTCCAACCATCTATCTGTTACTTAATGTTTTTCTTTAATTAATTTGTAATTGAGTAAATTTAAAAGAAAAATTTACATGATTATTTGGTCCCCCCCACGTGTTTTAAAATAAACATAATTTTAAATAATCCATCCATTGACCACTTAAAATCATCTAACATACCACCAGTCTTTGTATTCCACCCTTTTGGACATAACTGCTATAAGACATAAAAACGGGATACAATCAGGCAACAGTTGCAGATAATGAAGGCCAAAAGTGATGAAAGCCTAGAATGGAATAGATTCATCAAACAGGAAATGGCCGCATTACAGGAACAGAGATAAAATTAAAGTCTTATAACTGCATACTTTGGACAACCATTTTCATGATGAACTGCAAAGGACTAGCTTTATTTAGATACAGAAATATAAGAGTGTCTAGGACAATCTATGGCAAGGGAAGAACAAGAAAAAATAAGTGAAGATGGAAGTAGCTATAGAAACCAGGGCAGGGGAGAATACTCTAAAAATAGGATTATTCAAGCTGAATGTAGCAGAGTTCAGAACTATATGTGAGAAGTGGTCTTTAGAGTTGTCTGAGAGATCCTTGGTGACCCGAAAAGAATTTAGGCCAAGTTATGAGAGTGAAAAGTTAAAGGGAGGGGCAGAGAGTAGTGAGGTTTCTTGATTTTTAGGTGTGTTGAATACTCAAAATGAACTCTGAGTTAAGAGTTTAGAAACTTAGGTTTAGACCTTTTTGTCACTTTGTACCAGCTGTTATCTTTGGGCAAATCCACAATTCCAGTTTATCCAGTATATTTTAAAGATGTGTATTGTAGCTTATTAAATATTTTTAGTAACTGAGAAACAGTATCTCAAATACCATATGTAGTTTATCAAATTTCAAAAAGGAGGGAGATATGAGAGTAAAACTATACTTAATCAATATAATTTATTTTTTATTTATTTTTTTATCTGAAGGGGTGGGAGGTTGTGAGTAGGGGTGCTCAGTTTCCTTGAGTTTTTTTTGTTGTTGTTGTTGTTGTTGAGACAGATTCTTACTCTGTCGCCCTTGGGTGGAGTGCAGCACCTGCGTCATTGTTGCTCACTGCAGCCACCAACTCGTGGGCTCAAGTGATCCTTCTGCCTCAGCCTCCCAAGTAGCTGGGACTACAGGCGCCTAACACCATGTCTGGCTGGCTTTTTTTTCTTTTTGGTAGAGATGGGGTCTCACTCTTGCTGAGGCTAGTCTCAAACTCCTGAGCTCAAGCAATTCTTTGGCCTCCCAGAGTGCTAGGATTACAAGTGTGAGCCACCAACCCTGGCCCTTAATGCAATCTGATCTTCAAAAAAATACTGTAATTTTCCAGTTTCAATTAAAATTTAGAGTTTTTTTAAGATGGGAAAAATTTAGATTTTTGACAATGCGACTATTTTAGCTTAGTCTGTATTTTAAGTTACTGTTTCTAATGTTAGGTTTAAATTTTATATGTCTTAATTGAAGAAGCACAATATGGGAAGTACAGAATTACTTCTGAAGGTTAGGAAAATGGAACAGATAGAGGAATTTTATTTTAAAAACAGGAAGAAGAAATTGAAGTGAGGTTTTTGACAGGTGAATTTTAAATTTATATCTAAAAATGGGATTTTGGGTGTATAGTTCCATGAATTTTAATATGTGTAGACTTGTGTAGCCCCCACCACAATTAGGATACATAATGTAGAAAGAAGAAACACCTCCCAGCCATAGAGCTAGAGTCTTCTGGCATTTTGGAGGCAGAGAAAAAGTATCTTTTCTGCTGAAGAAAGAAAGAACTATTGAACAGGCATGTAAAAGCCAAGAATAGCTTACACATGCTGGTTGGTTTTCTTATTAGAAAGAAAAAAATGTTTTGATTGTACAGTTTTATTTATGGTTAACTTGAACATGGAAAAGCAAAAGTAGAAGTACAGGAAAGAAAGAGGGGTAGATTTACATGGCTTAGGATGGACATTTCAGTGGTAGAAGAATAGAGCCGGTGACTTGGGAGGAGGGATGCTAACCAGTTCTCTAGACTTTAATAAGTTTAAACTTAAAATTCTAACTTGAAAGGCAGCCATTTAGTTGTGTGAAAGATTTAAAGTAATTCATGATTCTGGGGGATTAGCATCTGGAAGAGAATAATTCTGTTTTTCTCTGATAACATCCAACTTACTTGTCTTGGAAAAAATAAGGTTGACTAAAACTGTGCTTTGGTTTTATTTGTAATATATTAGTTTCAGAATATTAATGAGCTCTTATTAAGCAATACACTATTGTAAGAGCTTTATACATACTTTGTTAATTAAATCTTACAATAGTATTAAATATAGGCCACAGGTAAGGAAATAAAAACTTGTTAATATTAAGTAATTTGCCTATGGTCATTTAGCTACTAAATATTAGAACTGACATTTAAATAAAATCAGTTTTGGAGTTTTTTTTTTGTTTTTTGAGACAGTGTCACTCTGTTGCCTGGGCTAGAGTGCCGTGGCATCAGCCTAGCTCACAGCAACCTCCAGCTCCTGGGCTCAAGCAATCCTCCTGCCTCAGCCTCCCGAATAGCTGGGACTACAGGCATGTGCCACCATGCCTGGCTAATTTTTTCTATTTTTAGTTGTTTGGCTAATTTCTTTCTATTTATAGTAGAGATGGGGTCTTACTCTTGCTCAGGCTGGTCCCGAACTCCTGAGCTCAAACGATCCTCTCGCCTTGGCCTCCCAGAGTGCTAGGATTACAGGCGTGAGCCACCACGCCCAGCCAATAAAATCAGTTTTAAGAGAAGTAGTTGTGTAATTTGAACAATTTTTAAATATTGTAAGTTCTCAACAAGAATGCCCTGGCAATCACCTCATCAAGTAAATGGTAGACACAACAGCTTTACTTTTTAAAAACAGTAGTGTTTAGTTCAGAAGATTTGATAGTTATATTTTTTTTCTGATTGTTAAGGCTCTTTTCTGCCCTAGAAACTTTCTTTTTTTTTTTCTTTTTCTTTTTTTTTTTTTGAGACAGAGTCTCAGACTCTGTTGCCCAGGCTAGAGTGCCGTGGCATCAGCGTAGCCTAGCTCACAGCAACCTCGAATGCCTGGGCTTAGTGATTCGCCTGCCTCAGCCTCCCAAGTAACCGGGACTACAGGCATGCGCCACCATGCGTGGCTAATTTTTTCTATTTTTAGTAGAGATGGGTCCTCGCTCTTGCTGAGGCTGGTCTTGAACTCCTGAGCTCAAGCAATCCTCCCGCCTCAGCCTCCCAGAGTGCTAGGATTACAGGCATGAGCCACCACTGCCCCTGAAACTTATTTCACATGTTTCAGTTTTCAAGAGCCAGCCTGAGCCCTTCCACCATCCTGATTAGAACTACCAACAGATTTATTTATATTACACTTGTTTTTTTTTAAATGACCATTTTTAATGTTTTTGCTGTAGTGCTATTTGTAGTAAAGGCATTCAACATATGGTGATATTCTTAGCTTTACTATTATAGCAGCAAATGTAGTCTTAAAACTATTCAACTTTAGAATTACTAGTTGGTTATAACGATTAGAAATGGGGACGATCTTAGAAGTGGCCAATGCAACTTTTTACCTAAAGAAAGAATTATCTTTATAATACTTCTGACAAAGGATACATCTGGTTTTTGCTTTTGCTTTTATGCATCTGGTAATCAGGAGGTCATTACATTCAACCCTTAACATTCACAAGGCATATATCCTAAGATCTTCTAAATTTCCAAATTTAGCATTCAAACCTCTTCGCTCTCTCTTCATTTCCATCATCTGCACTAGCACATTTGGCTTCCTTTTCAGAGCACTTTTTCCCCTGCCACAGAAAAAAATAGATATTTCTGTTTTTTGGCATGATCATTATCTAAACAAAGAAATAGATATTTCTTTACAAGAGTTAATGTATTCCACCCTACCCACCCCTCCAAAAAAGAAAAGAAAACCCCGCAGATTTGGGCCCAGCAGTAGGAGTAGGGAGAGAGATCTAAGCTTATTTCCTGGAAGCACCCTGCTAGAAGCATACCTCATGGCACTGGATGCAAATTTTGTGCTTCAGCAAAATTACAAATCACTTCATTTCACAGCTCTTGGGGTTGCTTGGCATACTGTCAAAGTAGAGAATGCTGTGAGTTTTATTTTAAGATAACTTATTTATGCTTGTGGATAAAATGAACAGTTTTTCCTTATATTCAGTCTAGTTTGTTTGTTAATCTTTGTCTTAATGAAGCCTGTAATTAAGCATAATACTCTAAACATAGTATGATAAACATAAAATTCGGTGGAACTGTATGATTCCAGATCTGTACATGAGATTTCTAATAAAGAAACAATTTTTATAAAGCAGTGCCGTCACACTACTAGCTATCACCGAGCTGGAGCATTTTCATGTGAACAGTCTGGGTCTGTATTCTGCATTATGAAATTCAGGTTTTGAACTATGACTATATAACTAGTTATTCTTTTATTTAATTCTGCCTAGCATTCCAAGACCTTTTAAAATCTTAGTCATTGAATGCATTGTTATTCTTTCAGATGTATATATTCTACTTTCCATGTCTTTATCCAAGTTATTGACAAAAGACATGGAAAAGGACAGGGCCCAACATATGTTATTCAGGTCACATTACTTCACATTGACCTCTTGTTTTTGTTTTGTTTTGTTTTAGGATAAACCATGAGATTAAAAAAATTTATTCCACACTTGGACTATCTGACTCAGGACATGTTGTGTTTGTTGCTAAATTTTCACGTAAAACAGTGTCTTTCATTATTTTATGCTAATGCCTGGCAAATACAAGTCAAGTAACAAATCCGGTCATGTTTACAGAGTCAGCCATTTTTAAGGTATAAGTACACTTGGCTTTCCATATCCTCGGGTTCCCCATCTGTGGATCCAACCAACTACCACCTTAGAAAATTCAAGAATATTATAGCACCATTCATTAATATCAGTGAGGGTGTCATCACACTCACATAGCCTCTGTACACTTCCAAGCATGAGTGGAAAAGACAAACATCTTGCTATTATGAAAATAGTTTGACCTTGAAGACCTCCTTGTGCTTAGGCAATAGGAATACAGCCATAAATGAGCGTTGTCCTCCCTCAAGGAGCAACCTAACTGAGGCTCTCTGAAACCATATTCTTTAAATATAAAATTGTTTTCCACTTCAAACATTGTGTGATTGTCATTTGTATTAAATTTATTTAAGGAGGAGTTTGTAATAACTAGTACTTTCTGAGTATTCTCTTTTTAAAAATCAAGCACAGGGAGGGAAGTCAGTAAATCTAAGCTTTCTTTAAGGTTTATATAATAATTTTGTAGGTACTGATTGGCCTAGAGTAGGAGTGTGTTGAATGTTTGGGCTTTTTTATTTTATTTTATTTTATTTTTGCATCTCTGAGCAATATATTTTTAGTTTTGCATGTTTGCAATTTTGTATAAATAGAATCATACTTTAATTTTTTTGATGACTTGATTATATTTAGCACAATTTTTATGGTATCAGGTATCAGTTTCTTTTTTTTTTTTTTTATTTCAGCATAGTACAGGGGTACAAATGTTTAGATTTTAGGTTATATATATTGCCTTTGCCCTGCCCAGGTCAGAGCTTCAAGTGTGTCCATCCCCCAGACAGTGTGCACCGCACCCATTAGGTGTGAATATAACCATCTCCTCCTCCCCACTCCCACCTGCCCAACATCCAATGAATGTTACTACTATATGTGCACATAAGTGTTAATCAATTAATACCAATTTGATGGTGAGTACATGTGGTGCTTCTTTTTCCATTCTTGTGATACTTCACTTAGTAGAATGGGCTCCAGCTCTATCCAGGATAATACAAGAGATGCTAGATCATTGTTGTTTTTTATGGCTGAGTAGTATTCCATGGTATATATATGCCACATTTTATTAATCCACTCATGTTTGATGGGCACTTGGATTGTTTCCACATCTTTGCAGTTGTGAATTGTGCTGCTATAAACATTCTAGTACAGATGTCTTTTTTATAGAGTGTCTTTTTTTCCTTTGGGTAGACTGGGCTTCTTTATTTTAAATGGACAATTTAGTTAAAATTCGAGTGATAAACAAAATTCTATGTTACGAAGTTAATGCATCAGTCTCCCCTGTCTTAGCTCATCAGGCTGCCGTAACAAAATACTATAGACTGGGTGGCTTAAACAACAGAAATTTATTTCTCACAGTTCTGCAGGCTAGAAATCTGAGATAGGGGACAGTATGGTTTGGTTCTGGTGAGGGCTGTCTACATAGCTTGTACACTCTGTTCTCTCATGGCAGAGACAGCAAGCTCTGATATGTCTTCATATAAGGAAGTTTTTTAAAGTATTGTACTTAAAAATGACATTTCTAACAACACAGACGGATACGTTTTTTAATAGAGATGTCACTGTGTTCTGTTGCTGTAATGTTTTATCCTTGGTATTTTACTCTGTATTGTAATGGAATAAGTTTTGATAATGAAAAGTTTAATCATTTAGGATCTCTTATAACATTTATTTTTATGTATGTCAAAGTTTGTTGTTTATCTCTTCTGGAATGAAAATTTAATTGTGATTTTCTTATAAGGAGATTATCTTGGGCACTAGCTTTGAAGTCAGCCTAGATTTAATGTTGGCTCCACCAATTTCTAGCTCTCTACTTATGGCAAGTTACTTCTCTAAAGTTGTTTCTTCAGTAATAAGTTTCAATAATTTAGGCTTTAAGCCCTTCTAAGTTCCAGTCTGGTGTTTTTACATTATACTACATCTCCAGAGCTCAAATTTTTTAAAAAAATTGACTTTAGGAGACAGTGTTGGGTTAGAATTGATAGAACTTGGGTCCCTCTGTGTTAGAGGTGGGAAAAATAAATGCCAAAGATTACTCAAGGTTTTAAATCTAGAGGTCAGGGAAAATGGTTATGGGGAAGTTGGGGGAGAGAGGAAGGTGTTCGCTTCTTGATGAGAGAGCTCATCAAGATAAGCCTTTTGCCCCGCCTCCCCACATCTTTTTGGGAATAATTTCAGTCTTACAGAGAAGTTGCAAAACTAGTACAAAGAATTTCCATATTCATTCATCCAGATTCCCCAAATGGTTAATATTTTACCATATTTGCTTTATCATTCTCTGTATAGCATGCACATATGCACACATTGTCACATATCCTACGTGTGCTAGGTTTTTAATGTCTCCTGTCTAAACCCTGTCATCACCAGAAACCTTAGATTCAAACCATAAGCTCTTATGCCTCCAGTTTTCTCACTTAGTACATTTTCTCTCTCTGCTTTTAGTAAATGAACAAAGCAATCCATAGTAAGCTCGACTCCTGGTAAGCATTCAGTGATTACTATTGTTACTACTAGAGCTTTTAGTCACCCTCACTGAAATCACCAGTCCTTCTGCTCTCTTTATTCTCTTCTGACTTCCTTTCTGTCTTAGTCTGTTTGTCCTGCTATAACAAGATACCTGAGACTTGGTAATTTATAAACAACAGAAATTTATTTCTTACACTTCTGGAAACTAGGAAGCCTAAAATGAAGACACCAGTATGTTTGGCATCTGGTGAGGGCCAGAGTCTCTGCTTCCAAGATGGCACCTTGTTGCCATGTCCTCACATGACAGGAGTGCATAGCTAGATCCCTCCAGCCCTTTCATGAGGCAGAAATTGCATCCATGAGGACAGAGCCCACGTGGCCTAATTACCTCCTAAAGGCCCCATCTCTCAATACTGTTGTATTGGGGATTAAGTTTCAACATGAATCTTGGAGGGGACACAGACATTCAGACCACTGCACCTTCTTTTGCTCTCTGGATTAGACTTCAGTAAGATGCTATTCCAGTAATTATCCTGGCAGTATCTTCATCTCACTTGTTTTTCTTTCTTTCTTTTTTTGAGACAAGGTCTTACTCTGTCACCCAGGCTGGAATGCAGTGGCACATGATAGCTCACTGCAGCCTTGAACTCCTGGACTCAAGTAATCCTCCTGCCTCAGCTTTCCAAGTAGCTGGGATTACCGGTGTCAGTTACCATATTTGGCTAATTTTTTAAGACAGGGTCTCACTGTGTTGTCCAGGCTGGTCTCAAACTCCTGGGCTCAAGCAATCCTCCTGCCTTGGCCTCCCAAAGTGCTGGGATTACAGGTACAAGCCACCACACCCAGCTCTCTTGTTTTTCTTTACACCTGTCTGGCACAACCCTAATCTCTGATTCAGTCCAGCTGCTTTTGTGCTTTCCACCACTCCCCATTCCCTGGTGTGCTTCTGGGCTTTGGAGAAAAACCTCACTGCACAGACTTAGGAATACTGTATATCACTGCTCTCCAGCTTCTACTGCACCCTCAGTGCTGCTGCTGGTCAATGCCTTGTTTTCTTAGCCGGCTGTCTTTCCTGTTCTCCCATTTGCTTTTGAAACCATTTCCAACCTCAGATATCTAAACCATATCTCCACACAGTGGATAAAGACAGCATGTCTCTTGTTCATCCGTTCCTAGCAGTGCCTGGTATATGGTAGGCACTGGGTAAATATTCGTGTAAGTGAATGGAGGAATTAAACATTTTTAGTTTGAAGTTCTGTCAGGAAATTTAAGTGATGTTCTTTAGACAATTAACACTGTATATCTAAGGATTGTAACTTGAAAGAAAGTTTTGGGAATTATCCTTACTGATAATATTTGAGGCAGTGAATAGTATATGAAATGGCCAAAGGGGAAAGCACATAGAAAAGGCAGAGATGGCAAGAAGGCATTTAAAAAAATGAAGTTGAAAGCTGTCAGTCACAGAAACCAAAGAAAATGGTTTCCACAGAAGCTGTTTACCTTTATATTTGTATATGATACTTGATTATTATCAATCAGTTAATAACATTATTTCTCAATTTGTTCAGTAAAGCATTTGTTGAGTATCCACAGTATGCTTCTCTGGAAATGGTTGTAGTTTATATTTAATGTTAATTGTTTAAATCTTTGGGATTTTCCAGGGGAAATAAACTATCACCATAAGAATAATGAGGAAAGGGGGAGGGGGGAGGGCAACATACGTAACCTAAACATCTGTACCCCCATAATATGCTGAAATAAAAAAAAAAGAAGAATGAGGAAAGAATGGTAAACACAGCTTGGATATTTAGAAACCCATTATTGTCAGAAAAATAATTGTAATTATTTCTCCAAATATACTAGATTTTAAATATCAGTTAAAATGTTTTCAGTACTGAAAACTAGAATTGTGAGTTTTGGGTGCTGAAGGAGTTTTAGAAACCATAGCTAATCTCTTTCACAGATGTGGAAACCATTTACACATTTTTTTCCTCCACAGATTTTCAAACTGTGATAGCTGTCCATTCATGAAAACCACCTCTTTTTTTTTTTCATTTTTATTTCTATTTTATGTATTTGTTTATTTTTTAGAGACAGATTCTCCCTCTGTAGCCCAGGCTGGAGTACAGTGGCACAATCATAGCTTACTGCAATCTCAAACTCCTGAGCTGAAGTGATCCTCCTGCCTCAGCCTCCCAAGTATCTGGGGCTACAGGTGCGTGCCACCATGTCCAGCTAATTTTTTCTATTTTTAGTAGAGACAAGGTCTCACTCTTGCTCAGGCTGGTCTCAGAACTCCTGAGCTCAAGCGATCCTCCCGCGTGGGCCTCCCAGAGTGCTAGGATTGCAGACGTTAGCCACCTTGCCCAGCCTCCTTTTCTTAATCGAGACTTCTACTTCATTAGTTTTTTGGTTTTGAACCTAGTTAGCATATCAGGGCCTCGGGGCCTTTTTATTTGCTTTTCCTTAAGCTTTTTTTTTTTTTTTTGAGACAAAGTCTCCCTCTGTTGCTGAGGGTAGAGTGCAGTGGCGTGATCATAGCTCACAGCAACCTCAAACTCCTGGGCTCGAGCAATCCATCTGCATCAGCCTCCTAAGTAGCTGGGACTGTAGGCCCATGCCACCTTACCAGACTAATTTTCCTATTTTTTGTAGAGGCAGGAGTCTCGGTCTTGCTCAGGTTGGTCTCAACTCCTGGCTTCAAGCAGTCCTCCAGCCTTGGTCTCCTAAAGTGCTAGGATTACAGACATGAGCCATCCTGCCTCCGCCTTTCCTCAAGCTTTGAGGCTGGCTTCTTCCCCTTTGAATCAAAATCAAAGAAGCCTGTAGTGACAGCTAACCTAAAGTAGTTCTAGCCTGTCATATTAAATTGTCTCCTTTTGTTCATAGCATTTATCGCCATCTGAAATGATCTTATTTACCTATCATTTAAATCATCACAATAGATAGTAAGACCCATTAAAATAGACTCTTGTCTCTCTTGTACCAAAGTCCATAAAATAGTATGCGCTACATAGTAGATGTTCAATAAATACGTTTCAAAATCTGGCTCACCCAATGCCTGGCTTTTCTGTTTTTGTTAGCCATACCATATTGCAGATATTGCACATATCCTTGTTATGGGCATTTTGCACACGTATGCTAGTATTTCTTTAGGATTGATTCTTAGACTTTTTTATTTAAATTATACCGTTAGATTCTCCTCACCTATAGCTGGGAGGTTTTTGTGCTAGTATTTGCAGAAATTGGTGTATATATTTTGTGTGCATAATGTGTGTTTGTGTGCTGTTTTTGTGTCAGTACTAGCTAGACTGGTCTGAATTGAGATGGTTTCTTTCCTCTCTGCCAGGTGTGTTGGCAAATTTTTTCTGTAAAGGATGAGAGAATAAATAGCTTATTTAGGCTTTGCACATGGAGTCTCTGTTGTATATTCTTTTTAAAAACAATCTTTTAAAAATGTAAAAACCGAGCTGGATAGTGGGGGATGCCTGTAATTCTAGCTACTTGGGAGGCTGAGGCAATAGGATCACATGAAGCCAGGAGTTCAAGACCAGTCTGGGCAACATAGCAAGAAAGTCCTCTGTCTCTAAAAAATAAAAATGTAAAAACCAATCTTAGCCCATAGGCCATACAAAGGAGCCACAGGCCAGATTTGGCCATAGGCCTTAGTTTGCCAAGCTTTGATTATTAGGCCTTTAGTTCATTGTAAGCCGTATGGGAGTTAATTGTCTCTGTTAAATGACGGTTTCGCCTGTGAAACTGCCTGGGCCAGACACTTTTGGGGGTGTGGACAGCTTTTTGACAACTTACATTTTCTTCTGTTGTTTTTACCTGTTTATTTTGAGCCACATTTGGTAACTTATATTTTCCTTAACCCTTATTTTTCAAGCCTTCTCTTCATATATGTCTTTTATGTCATCTTTTCTATAGTTTTAATTTTTAAAATTAGGTTGATTCAGCTAGTTTTTAATTATCCAAAAGGGCTTGCTCTTGAGTTTATCAATTTTATTGCTCTATTTTCTAATTTATTAATTTCTGGGGTTTTTTTCTTTCCTATATTGATTGAGTCACTTTTTTTTTTTTTTTTTTTTTTTTGAGACAGAATCTCACTGTGTTGCCCAGGCTAGAGTGCCGTGGCATCATCCTAGCTCACAGCAACCTCAAACTCCTGGGCTCAAGCGATCCTCCTACCTCAGCCTCCCGAGTAGCTGGGACTACAGGCATGCGCCACCATGCCCGGCTAATTTTTTCTATATATTTTTAGTTGTCCAATTAATTTCTTTCTGATTTTAGTAGAGACAGGGTCTCGCTCTTGCTCAGGCTGGTTTCGAACTCCTGAGCTCAAACAATCCGCCTGCCTCGGCCTCCCAGAGAGCTAGGATTACAGGCGTGAGCCACTGCGCCTGGCCTGAGTCACTTTTTAAACTTACTGTTTTGTCTGGTAATGAAAATATTTAAAGGGAGTACTTTCCCCTGCATTATGTGATTGTATACCTTCTGATTTGATATGAAGTGTTTTCTGGATTAGATAGTTTTACAATTTCAATTTTGAGTTCTTTTATCCAAAAGAGGTTTCTTTTTAATTTCTAATGGATTCTCTTCTACATTTCTGGTTTTGTTTAGTGGTTAGCTTCATGGCCTGAGAATCTTAAAATGCTTTCTCATCAGTTCCAGGATCAAAGCACTATTTGTTGATTTCTTATGTTCTGAGATATTTTTTTTCCAACCTCAGTATTAACTCTATTATTACATTGTTCTCCGTTATTCCTTATCAGGGCTGCTGATTTCTCTAGTTTCATGTGTTGTCAGCCTGTTTCCCTTCCTGCCACCACCCCCTTCCTTGCAATCTGTATTCCACTTACACTAATGTACCATTTTCAACTCGTCTCTAATACCTTGATCATCCTCTTCGCTGCCTTAGTTTGTCCTAATAGATTTGTGTGGTAACTCTTTGTTAGCAGTAGATCTAGGAATTCTTGATCTTTTTTTAATAAACAATTTTTATTGAGATATAATTGGCATACAATAAAATACACATACTTAAAGTGTACTATTTGATGTTTTGACGTGTACAGAACCTGAAACCCTTACCATAATCACGATAATGAATATATACATCATAAACAAAAAATTCCCTGTGCCCCTTTGTAATCTCCCTCCTTGAGCTCATTTTTTGTCCCTAGGCAACCTCTGATTTGCTTCCTATACTATTGTGTTTTGTAGAATTTTTATATATTAAAAAAAATAAGTTATTAAGTATGATTTCCTTAAGTGCTACGTTTGACAATTGTTATCTCTGACATTTCACTTTGACACTTCTTGTTTTATTTTTATTGTGAAGGTACATTCTCATTCTTTCACATGCGCAGTTTGGCTTGTGATTATTTTTCAGATTTTTTTTTGTAGAGCAATTTTTTAAAACCTTGGATAAGTCAAAAATTCATGTTATTTTTGAATATGATTTCTGTCGTGGAACCAATGCAGTGCAGACAGTTCGAAATATCAATGAAGTGTCCGGGAAGAATGTGGCTAATGAATGCACGGTACATCCATGGTTTGAGAAGTTCAATTCTGGTGATTTTAATCTTGAAAATGAGTCACACGGGCGACCTGAGACCAAGGTGGATAATAATGAGCTGAAAGCTGTAGTGGAAGCAAATCCATCCCAGCCTATGTGTGAATTAGCAGCAAGGTTTGATGTTATTATTCCAACAATATTGGACCATTTGAAACAAATCAGCAAGGTAAAGAAGCTGGCTGGATAGGTTCTGCATGGATTAAATGAGCGTCAGAAGAGAGACTATCTTGAAACTTGCCTTTCTTTGCTGTCACGACATAAAGGTGAACCATTTCTATACTGTGTTGTTACGTGTAATGAAAAAGGGATTCTTCTTGGGCCGGGCACGGTGGCTCACGCCTGTAATCCTAGCTCTGGGGGGCCGAGGCGGGCGGATTGTTTGAGCTCAGGAGTTCGAAACCAGCCTGAGCAAGAACGAGACCCCATCTCTACTAAAAATAGAAAGAAATT
>NW_012151507.1:4608728-4616609 GCF_000956105.1 Propithecus coquereli
AAAAAAAAAAAAAAAAGCTAATGGAATCTATTCGATGGTTCATTGCTGGCATTATCCGCTACAGCTTCATGAAACCTTGTCAGTCCATTACAGTGGATATCTACTACAACCAATTGGACAAAATGATGAGGACACTTGCACTTAAGCAGCCAAGATTGGTCAATAGAGATAGGCCAATCCTCTTGCAAGACATTGCTTAACCAAATGTCGCACAAACAACGCTGCTCAAACTTCAGAAGCTGGGCTTGGAAACTCTGTCATTCACTGTATTCACCAGACCTTGCGCCAACTGACTACCTCTTCCAGGCTTTGGACCACTTCTTGCAAGGAAAAATATTCAGTTCTCAACAAGTTGTGGAAAACACCTCTCACGATTTCATCGCTACTTGCTCTCCAGGCTTCTTTCTGCTGGCATAAGCAAGCTACCATTAAGATGGCAAAACTGTGTCAATAGTTTAGGTGCATACTTTGATTAATTGTACTGCTTGTTTGAGATATAATAAACTACACTTTTGATTTGAAATCAGACATTTCATATTTAATGACCTAATACTATGTATGGGGTGGGTGTCCTAGCTTCTTTCATTTAGCATAGTCACTTTGAGATTTATCCATGTTGTTACCTGTATCAGTAGTTTATTCTTTTTTATTGCTTGGGTAGTCCTTTGTATGGATATACCACAATTTGGTTGTCCAGTCATTTGATAGACACTTGGGTTGTTTTCATTTGGGGGTATTACAGATGAAACTACCGTGAATCATAGTGTAAGCAAAAGTCTTCATATGGACATTTTTCATTTCTCTTGGATAAATACCAGGAGTGGAATAGGGATATACAATGGGATGTTTACCTTTTTAAGAAACTGTCAAATTGTTTTTCGTACTGGTTGCGCCCTTTTCATTACTATCAGCGGTATATCAGAGTTCCATTTCTTTGATATCCTTGCCAACACCTGGTATAATCCTTCTATAATGTTAGCCTTTCTTTTGGATATGTGGAGGTATTTTATTGTGCTTTTTATTTTTATTTCCCAAATACAAATGGTGCTGAATATCTTTATGTGCTTATTTGCCATTTGTATATCTCTGGTGAAGTGTTTGTTCAAATATTGTGCCCATTTCTAAAAATTGGGTTGTTTTATTATTAAGTTCTGAGAGTATTGTATATATTCTAATAAAAATTCTTTATCAGATTTATTATTTGCAAATGTTATTTCCCAGACTATAGCTTGTCCTTCATTCTCAAAAGTATCTTTCAAAAAATAAAAGTCCAGTTTATAAATTTCATCTTTTATAGATTGTGCTTTTGGGCTGGGTGCTGTGGCTCACACCTGTAATCCTAGCACTTTGGGAGGCTAAAGTGTGGGAGGATTGCTTAAGGCCAGGACTTCAAGACCAGCCTGAGCAAGAGCAAGACCCCGTCTCTACTAAAAATAAAAAAAAAATTAGCCAGGTGTGGTGGTGCGCACCTGTAGTCCCAGTTACTCAGAAGGCTGAGGCAGGAGGATTGCTTGAGCCCAGGAGTTTGAGGTTGCAGTGAGCTATGATGATGCCACTGGACCCTAGCCCAGGCAACAGAGGGAGACCTTGTCACCAAAAGAAAAAGGAAAAAAAAAAAAAGAAGAGGCAATATAGATTGTGCTTTTGGTGTTATATCTTAAGAAGTTTTTAGCTAACCCACAGTCACAAAGATTTTCTCCTATGTTTTCTCTAGAAGTTTCTCAGTTTTAGGTTTTACATTTTCTCTAATGGCCCATTTTGAGTTGAGTTTTGTATGTAGTGTGAGGTATGGACTAGAGTTAATTTTTTTATATTAAGTATGCCTAATTGCTCCAGTATCCTTTATTGGGAAGATTATCCTTTATTCACTGAATTTTCTTTGCATTTGTCAAAAAATCTAATGCTCACATATTTATATTTCTAGAATCTATTCTGCTCCATTGATCTGTTTGTCTTATTTTTACACCAACACCACACTGTCTACATTGCTGTACCTTAAATCTTGAAAGCAAATGGTGTACACCTTCCTATTTTATTCTTTTTAAAGCTTTTTTGGCTATTTTAGGGCCTGTCCATTTCTTTATGAATTTTAGTAGCTTGACAAATTCTGCCCTTCAAAAAAAATCCCTTCTGAGATTTTGTTTGGGATTGCTCTGAATGTATACATCAATTTGGCAAAAATTCACATATATATTGGGTCTTATGACCATGGACATGATATATCTCCACTTATCTAGATTTTCTTTAATATTTTATGGTTTTCATTGTATAGGTATGGCAAATCTTTTGTCAGATAATCCTCATTCTATTTTTCCTCTATTTTTTAATTGCTGTTATGAATGGTACTGTATTTCAATTTGATTGCTCACTGCTGCTATATAGAAATACAATTGATTTTTGTGTGTTGATCTTGTATGCAGTCTTGCTAAATTCCCTCTAGTGACCTTTTTTTAGACATCATCAGATTTTCTACAATATGATCATATTATCAACCACTACAATTTTACTTCATCCTTTTCCAGTCTGAATTCCTTTTTTTCTTATCTTATTTCACTGATTAGAACTTTTAGTGCAGTGTTGAACAGAGGTGGTACTTGCCTTGTTCCTCATCCTTGGAGGAAAACGGGTAGGCAGTCAGTCTTAAACTGAAGGAATTCCCTTCTGTTCCTGGTTTCCTGAGAATCTTTGGTTTTTGTTTTTAATCAGGAATGGGTGTTGTGCTTTTTCTGCATCTACAGTCATGTACTACATAACTATATTTCAGTTAACCATGGGCCACACATATGTCAATGGTCCAATAAGCTTATATTAATAATAATACCATATTTTTAATGTGCCTTTTCTGTGTTTAGGCATGCTTAGATACACAAATACTTAACATTATGTTACAGTTGCCTACAGTATTTAGTACAGTAACATGCTGTACAGGTTTGTAGCCTAGGAGCAATAGGCTATATTATATAGCCCAGGTAGGCTGCCATATCCATGTATGTATGTCTAGTGGGCTGTAACATCTAGGTTTGTGTAGGTACACTCTGTGATGTTCCCCCAATGACAAAAACGTCTAATGACACATTTCTTAGAATGTATCCTCATCATTAACCGACTTACCGAGATGATCATGTAGAATTTCTACTTTAGTTTGTTAATGTGATAAATTACATTGATTTTTGAATGCTAAACCAATCTTGCATTTCCAAGATAGAGTTAAATAATTTTTTAAACTCTTACATATTACTCACTAAGTTCCATTTCTGGGTTCTTTATTGTTCTGTGTAGATTCAGATTTCAATCTGGTTCCATTTTTCTTCATTCGAAGGACTTCTTTGAACACTTCTTGTAGTACAAGTATGCTTGTGTTGAATTCAACTTTCTTATGTCTGAAAAAAGCCTTTATTTTTGTTTTCATTTTTAAAAGATATTTTTACTACACACGCAATTCTAGGGATATTTTTTTCTTTCAATACTGTAAGCATGTGGCTCCACTGTTTTCTTGCTTGCATCATTTCCAGTGAGGATTCTGCTGTTACTCTGTTTCTTTATACATAAAGTGATTTTTTTTTCTCTTGCTGCTTTTCAGATTTTATCACTGATTTTGAATAATTTGATTATGATGGGCTTTAGTGTCATTTTCTTCATGTTTCTTATGCGTGGGCTCTGTTGAATCTCTCATCTGGGTTCGTAGTTTTCATCAAATTTGTAACATTTTTGACCATTGTGTTTTCAGTCTCTTAAGCCTCTCTGTGTGTAACAAGAATTACACATAGTTTAGACTGCCTGAAGTTGTCTCAATGTTCATTAATATTCTGGGGTTTTTTTTTTAAGTTATTTTTTTCTCTTCATCTTTGATTTTGGATTGTATTGATGGCTTCAAGTTCGCTATCACTTTGACAGTGTCTAAAATACTGCCAATCCCTTCCATTGTGTTTTTTTATTTCTTTAAGTTTTGATATTTTTATATCTTTCATATCTCTATTTGTATTTAGTCTTTAGCTTGTTGAATATTTAGAATACAGCTATAAAATAACTGTTTTAACCTTACTGTCCACTAATTCTGACATCTGTGTCAGTGCTGGGTTGGTTTCGGTTGACTGATTTTTTTTCTTTGCTATGATTTCTATTTTCCTGGGTTAGTTTGCTTGCTTGCTTGAATGATAATTTTTGATTGGATGCCACATTGTGGATTTTACCTTCTTGGGTGCTGGATATTTTTAAATTTTTTTATAAATATTCTTTTACTCTGGAATTCATTTAAGTTACTGGGAAATAGTTAAGTCTTTACAAGCATTGCTTTAAGATTTGGCAGGCAATATCAGGGCAGTGTTTTACTTTAGGATAATTGTTAACCACTACTGAGGCAGGCTTTTCTGAGTACTCTACCTAGTGCCCAATGAATGGTGATAGCTTTTTAGTCTGGCTTGTGAGAACAGGCGTGATTCCCAGTCCTTTGTGAGCTGCAGGCACTGTTCCCCTCTGATCCTCTCAGGTGGTTCTTTCCTGCTTTGGGTAGTTTCCTTGAACACACGAAGATTGGTACTCTGCTGAATACTCAAAGGGGATCCTCTGCAGATCTGTGGCATTTTCTCTTTTGGAGCTCTCTTTCCAGTGTTGTATGCTAGCTGTCTTGACCTCCCTGAACTTTTAGCTTCATTTTTTGAACTTAGAGACTGCCAGCCTCTACTTCAGTTACCTCCTCACTGTCATGGTCTAGGAAATTTGCAGGCAGTAAGTTCAGGCAACCAGATGGCTCACCTCGTTTTCCATCCGTCAGGGATGCCTGTTCTTTCTTGCCTGATGTTCAGTGTCTTGAGCTGTTTTATACAGAAAGAGTCCAGTTTTTGAATTTTTTCAGTGTGGAAAATAAATCTGGTCCCTATTAAATGTCATCTTCGTCAAAAATGTAAGCCTGTTTCCCTTGACCATTACTTAGAACATTAATAGATAACCATGATTCTTTTCATTTTAGGCATCCAGACAGGAATTAAATTTTTAAAAAATATTTTTAAATAAATTATACAAAGGGAAACTAAGTCGTGGTGGTACTTTTTCTGGATTGCTTGGATTCTTTTGATATTTTGTCCAAAAAGTAATCTTAATTTTTGAACAGGTTGTTAGCTTTTCTCTCAAGTATATGTTGAATCTAATTGAGAGTTTCAGGGTGTCTTCCAAGTCTCTGAGAAGTAAGACACCAGAAAGCAAGCAGGTGGAATTAAACTTTGTTTTATTTTTTTGGAGACAGTGTCTCACTCTGTTGCCCAGGGGCTGGAATGCAGTGGCAAGATCATATAGCTCGATACTGCAGCCTTGAACTCCTGGGTTCAGGTGATCCTCCCACCTCAGCCTCTGGAGTAGCTAGGACTACAGGTACATACTACCATGCGAATGAACTTTGTTTTTGAACTATAAGTGCCACTCTTAACTGGCAAACCATTATAGTGGAATTGGCCTTTCTGATGTACCCAATTTTGTTCTTTACAGCTACAAATTCTGTGCCTTTAGAAATGCATATTATTTTGTAGCAATAGGTATAGTGAGTCATAGTTTATCTTTTGATTGGTCTATCTTTTGATGAAATTTATACTATAATATATGTATTTATGATTTACCTTTTTTGGTATAGTGGGTACTCTAAAACATAAAAATAAGAGAAACTCATAAGCCACTGAAAACATACATTTGTTCCCTGTTCTAGGCTCTAAGTAGCTGAATCCTTGTCCATCTTTCCTACCTCAGAGTATACCCACTATGTATTTTGTTTACCTTGTTTGGGAGAGAACATATACTAAAGGGCATGTATCGACTGTAGTTTGATCATAGTGGAGGAAGAAACCTTTTACAGAATTTTGATCCTTAAAAGGGACTAATCAAAAAAGAATTTTAGAATATATTACTTGACCTTTGACTTTATGTGGACCCTTTATTTTTGCTTTTAGGGACAATTTCTTTTTTCTTTTCTTTCTTTTTTTTTTTTTTGTATTTGGAAGTTCCTTATAAAAGAAAATTTTTTTTTTTTTTTTTACTTTTTGAAATTTTTGTTTTTTGTTGTATATATTTAAGGTTTACAACATGCTGTTTTGGTATACATAGTGAAATGATTGCTACAGTTAAGCAAATTAACCTATCCGTCACCTTCCACAGTTACCTTTGTGTGTGTAAGAGCACCTAAAATCTGTCAGCAAATTTTCAGTGTACAATTCTATAGTATTAACTGTAGTTCTCACGATGTATATCAGATCTCTATACTTGTTCATCCAAAATAACTGGAAGGTTTACCCTTTGGTCTGCTTATCCCTATTTCCTCCCCTTCCCTGCCCCTGGTAACCACCATTCAACTCTGTTTCTATGTACTCAGCTTTTTTCTTTTTAGATTCCACATCACATATAAGTGAAAACATGTAGTATTTGCCTTCCTGTGTCCGGCTTATTTCACTTAGCATAATGTCCTCCAGGATCATTCATACTGTTGCCAGTGGCAGTATTTTCACTTGGTGGGCCAGGGGAGACAGGGTCTCACTCTGTCACCCAGGCTGGAGTGCAGTGGCACAATCATAGCTCACTGTAGCCTCCAACTCCAAGGCTCAAGTGATCCTTCTGCCTCAGCCTCTGAATAGCTGGGACTACAGGCACGCACCATCACAACCGTCTAATTTTTATTTTTTGTAGAAAACGGGTCTTACTATGTTGCCCAGACTGGTCTTAAACTCCTGGCCTAAAGTGATCCTCCTGCCTCAGCCTCCCAAACTGTTGGGATCACAGATATGAGCCACCATGCTCAGTCTAGGATTTTCTTTTTATGGTTGAATACTATTCAGTTTTATTTATATTTACCATAATTTCTTTATCAATTCTCTGTCAGTGGACACTTAGATTTCCATATTTTGGCTATTCTGAGTTGTGTTGCAGTGAACATGGGAGTGCAGATCTCTCTACAAGGTGCTAATTTCATTTCCTTTGAGTGTATACCCAGAAGAAAGATTGCACGGTCAATATGGTAGGGTTTTGTTTTGTTTTAAGGAGACAGGGTCTTGCTATGTTGCCCAGGCTGGAATGCAGGGACTATTTACATGCATGGTCATGGCACACTGCAACCTCAAACTCCTGGGCTCAAGCAATCCCTCCCTACCCCCAACCACCCTCAGCCTCCCAAGTAGCTGGGACTAAAGGAACATACCACGCTTGGTAGCTCTATTTTTAATTTTTTGAGGACTCTCCATTAGTTCCATGATGGCTGTATTAATTTATATTCCCAGTGACTGTGTACAATGGCTGACTTTTCTGCATGCCCTCACCAACACTTATATTATCTTTTGCTTTTTTGTTAATAGCTAACAGACATGAGGCCATATCTCTTTGTAGTTTTGGTTTGCATTTCCCTGATGTACAATGATGTTGAGCACATTTTCTTATACCTATTGGCCATTGTTATGTCTTTTTTGGAAAAATGTCAATTCAGACCCATTTTTAAAATAGGTCATTTAGGGTTTTTTGCTGTTGAGTAGTGTGAGTTTTTTATATTGTTTGGATATTAACCCCTTAATATTTTCTCCTAATCATATGCTGCCTTTTCATTTTGTTGATTGTGTCCATTGCTGTACAGAAGCTTTTTAGTTTGATGTAGCTATTTATTTTGGCTTTTGTTGCATGAGCTTTTGATGTGGTATCCAAAAAAATCACTGCCGAAGCCAATGTCAAGGAGCTTTTCCCCTATCTTTTCTTATGAATTTTATGGTTTCAGGTCTTACTTTTAGTTCTTTAATCCATTTTAAGTTGGTTTTTGTGTATGGTATAAAATAAGAGTCCAATCTCATTCTTTTGCATGTGGATATTCAGTTTTCCTAGCACCATTTATTTACTAGACTATCCTTGTGTCTTCTTGATGGC
>NW_012151507.1:4617734-4624468 GCF_000956105.1 Propithecus coquereli
TTTTTTGGTGAAGTATTTAGGATTTTCTATGTATAGGATCATGTCATCGGCAAACAGAGATAATTTTACCTTTTCCTTTCTGAAATGGATGCCTTTTATTTCTGTTCTTTGTCTAGTTGCTGTTGCTGGTACTTCCCCGTACTATGTCAAATAGAACTGGTGAGAGTCGGCATCCTAGCCTTGTTCGAGATCTTAGAGGAAAAGCTTTCCGTTTTTTCCATTGATTATGATGTTAGCTATGGGATTTTTGTAAATGGCATTTATTATGTTGAGGAAGTTTTCTTCTGTACCTATTTTGTTGAGAATTTTTATCATGAAAGGATGTTGAACTTTGTCAAATGCTTTTCCTGTGTTTATTGAGGTGATCATTTGGTATCTTTTATTCTGTTAATATTTATCACTTGATTTGCTTATGTTAAACCAACCTTGTATCCTAGGGATAAATCACAGTTGGTCATTGTGTATAATCTTTTTGATGTGTTGTTGAGAAAGATTGGGTATTAATTGTTTTGATTTTACATAGGGAAATTGAGGTTTGTTTTATAATTCTGTGCTCTAATGTTCTGTGATGGCTAGAATTAAATGAGATAGTCTGTAACTCTGTGGTTATATTGTGTATAGTTGTAGTGTTCTCTGTTCGCAAGAGTATGGACAAGCTGAACCTGCTATCTTATCTTAGTTTTTGTTTCATTGTCAAATTGAATATTTTTATACATTTGCTTACTAGTATTATGTCTCTAGTGAATTCTCAGTTCAAAGCCTTAGTTCTTGTATTTCTTCAATTTGTTGAGTTCTTGTAACATGTACATTTTGCCAAATGTTTTTTCTTTTCTCCATTGACTCTAAATTTAATTTTTTAACTACTGTTTAACTGTTGTCCTGGGCAGAATGTTTAATAGGCTTACTTCTTAAAGCCTTGTTATGAAGTAGATGCCTTTGTTCTAGTTAGAGTTAAAACTTTATTCAAAACAAAGAAGAAATGTTAATGGCAGTGGGTTATATTCCTCAGAGTACAGAGTGCTAGGCTAGAGATAACCAGTTGGAAACTGAAGCCATAGGAGTCGATGAGATTCCCTGCAGAGATGAGAAGGGAAGTGGGGACAGTATGGAGGACATTAGAGGATGGAATGGGAGGAAAGATACTCCTTCTATTACAGCGATCCTCAAAACTCCTTACACATGAAAATCACCTGAAGAACTTTCTTTATAAAAAGAATTGGTGCCTAGCCCCTCCAACCCCCGTATCAGTATATTTTAAATCTCAAGGTGATTTTAATGTACAGCAGGGGTTGAGAATCACTGCTTAGAAAGTATCTTTTTATAATAAGTCAGTAGGTCTTAAATTTTTTAAGTCCCAGAATCAAATCTGGAGAACTTGATAAAGCAGAGTGCTGGGCCCCACCCTTACAGTTTGATTCAGTAGGTCTTGGGTGGGGACTGATAATTTGCATTTCTAACAAGTTCCCGAAGGATGCCGAGAACCACCGTAGCAATAGGTGGAGGAAGGAAAGCATGAGTGTAGATACAGGTGGGCTTGTAGATTTGATACTAGCAATTTTAGCGAGTTCTTTTCTCATGATATTGCTTTCTGGAGATGATGTACAAAAAAAGGTCTCCACCAAAAGTGTTGCTTGAGTAGTAGTGATGTTAAGAGAAGTCCAAAATTTGAGGATTCTTAGGTGTTAAATAACTTGAGAGCCAGTTGTCTTTTTCTTGATCAATTAGTTCTCTTTTTTCACCTGATGAAAGATGTCTTTGAATCTTAATTTTGTCATAGAGTGAATATTTATGGTCCCTCTTTTGTCACTGTAGATGAATATTCTTCTTATATCTTTGTCTGTGATACTGGTGAAAGTGGCCAGCAGGATTTTGGGAGTACATCTCTTGATACCACCATCATTATTAACACTCTTGGGATATAATTAATTGTATACATTCTTCTACATATGATAGCAAATTGTGTCTATTAGTGTGGTTCTTTTGGTTGCAGGTAAGTCCTTTTCCAGTTTGTCTCAAGGAAACGTGGTTTCTTGTAAATGTATATTTGGAAAGCTAAGCAGATACCAACTCTGTTACATGGGAGAAGGCAGAACAGTGTAATGGACTGGACCAGAAGCCTTAGTTTTAAATCCAATCTAGTTTAATCTTCATCTGTGAAACTGGGATACTAACTATATCATAAAGTCATAAGACTGAAATGAGATAATAAATGTGAGAATGCTTGATAAATTTTATTGGACTGTACAAACATCGAATATAGCATTTCAAATGCATATAAAATGACATCTCTGTGTGTAATGCTGATTCCGAAATTAACAAATGTAAAACCAATAGATAAAATTATTTTTACAAAGGTAAAGTCTATGTAGGCTTCACTTTAATGCTTTTTGCATGATAATACCTATTGTATACCATCTTTAATTCTCCTGCTTCAGTTCTCAATGTTTTTTAGCTGTTGATGGTTTCTGTGGTAGAATTCTAATAGCTACCTTCTCCCCTACTCCCACAGTAGCCCCTCAGAAAAATCCCCTAGGTTGATACATGTATACAACCTCATTAAATTGAAGAGAAATAGTATGAGAGATAATTTGCGTCTTTTCTTCCTATATGTTAATAGACTAGTTTTGATTAGGGTGCACCTCCAAGATTAGGGTACATTAGCTCCAAAGATGAAGATTCTCTTTGTTTATATATGAATGTTCATTAATATATTATTTCTAACAACTTCTCATGCATAAAGGGGCTTCTTCACATGTGTTCTGGACAAAATGCACACCATTTCTTGAATACTTAGTCCATAGCCATGAAATAGGTTGTTTTTATGTACCTTGTTATGAGGAAGTGTTCTACCCTTTACAGAATGAAGAGAAAATACAATGTTCTTCCTATTCTAAACTGTTAAATTTAATAGAGCTTTGGTGAGCACATATCACCTGAAAACACAGGTATGCAATTTATAGGGGAATGATGTTGTCCTCCAATCATTTGGATTCCATGTACATAGGCTGATGATATCAGTCATTTCAAGCCTATTAAATTGAATAATATGTCTTTATTAAATAGTCCCAATAGGTTTATTATATTTGAACTATTCATCTCAGCATTGATTATACCCTCATTCTCTATGTTATAGTTAAGCAATTATAAACCATAAAATGTTTGTCAAGTGGATGGTAGTTTATTTTGATTTTTTGTGTATTTGTTATTGGAATTTGATAATAATAAAAAGATCTATGAAATTATCATTGATATGAGTTATTGAAGATTGATTTCTTCATTTCTCAGTATTTTTGGTTTTTCAGAATTTCTGTGAACATTTGAATTTACTGAGTTTTTAGTCACTTAATAAATTCTAAAATTTTCCTTCTTATTTTTCTTTCTTATATGCATCTTAAAGACTGGTTGTAAGGGGTGTGGCAGGAGGTTTTGGACTCGATGAGTTTCCACCGAAATGTCGGAGAAGTCAGGCCAGAGCACAAAAGCAAAGGATGGGAAAAAGTATGCAACACTGAGTTTATTTAATACTTACAAGGGTAAATCATTAGAAACTCAGAAAACAACAGGTGAGTAAAATCAAATGACATTTATGTTTTTCATGGTTTTGTTTTGGAATACTGCTGTTAGAAGCTAGGACAAATCCAAGTTAATGGAACCCTATTTACAGTTGCCTTTTTATGTATACACACATTTTTCAGGGGGTATGAATTAAATATCATATTGAAAATTTAGAGCAAGGTACGGTGGCTCGTGCCTATAATCCCAGCTACTTGGGAGGCTGAGGTGGGAGGATCACTTGAGCCTAGGAGTTCAGACCAGCCTGGGCAACAAAGTTGAGAGCTTGTCTCTTAAAACAAAAGAAAAAGAAAAAGGATAAAAAATTTACATTTTCACAGAGCCCTTTAAAAATATTTTTATTTTTCCTTATTTTTGTCAGCAGAAAATAAGTAGAACTGTATGGCTCCAAAGGGAAACCTCAGTCAATGAGATTGATAGGCATTGGGGGGTATATATTAGTGGGTACTTACTATCTCTTTGGTTATAGAAGTCCTCTCTTTCTTTCTGTTTTTTTTTTTTTCTTCAAACTTGGATACCTTGACCCAGTGTATACAGTGAAAACTGGACCATGTATGGCACATTGGCAATATTCGTTATGAACATAAAAGTCAACATATTTATTCTCTAACATTCTAAGTTTTGAGTTTGAAATAGATTCCCTGAAAAAATTTCAAAACCAGTATTATCAAAGTTGTAGGTTTTTTTGCAGTGTGTTGGGTTGTGTTGTTGGAATTTTTAAAGCATCTGTTTAATGGATTGATTGTTTAATATTTCTATGCTGAATTGTGTTGCAGGTGTGTAGCTTGCTTTAAAATTTCTTGTTTTAAAATATTAGGAAAGACTGTTCAGGAATTCCACTGGTTCCTATTGTTTGAAGATTAAAGTGTGTAATAAAACAGATATTCTAAGAAAGTTGATGTTATTGATCTTTAGTTGCAGCTCGACATGGATTACAGAGTCTTGGAAAAGTTGGTATTTCACGGCGTATGCCTCCACCTGCTAACCTCCCAAGTCTCAAAGCAGAAAACAAAGGCAATGATCCTAATGTGAACATTGTACCTAAAGATGGCACAGGGTGGGCATCAAAACAAGAGCAACATGAAGAAGAAAAGTGAGTCAAAGTCTATTAAAGTTTGAAACCCTCCCCTTTCTTTGCAGGGAACTTCGTTTGAGTACTTGCTAGGTGCTAAGTGTTGTGCTACATGTATTAGATATTTCATTACCCTTTAAAGTCTTTGACTATACAGTAACTTTCGATTAATTTTTTCCATGAGTGGGTCAAGTGACAGTATTTCTAATTGTCAAGGTAGAACAGATGCCAGAATTGCTAATCACAGCTTTGCTTATGTCATAACCTGTATTAGGCTCCCTTTTTTTTCCAGCACCACCAACTCAGACATTCTTTTTCTAACATGTTTGAGTCAAGTCTGTTACCTCTACTCCATGACGCTTAGGATGTCTATCTACTTGATTCATCATATATCTCTGGCTTTGAATTGAAACTGTGCTTGATGCATTGCAGGTGCTCAAGTAATATTTATTGAATAAAGAGTAAGAAAGCTAGGATAAAATTAATAGTGCTGTCTTAATCATTATTCTTTCAACAAATAGTCAGCCTTTTATGCGTCAAAGATTGTGCCAGGCTCTTAGTTAATTGAATGACCAAACTAAATAGTGGTAATTTTAAAAAACAAAATAAACCATTGGTACTTGGTTTTTGTTTTTGGTTTTTTTTTTTGCCTGTGTGTTGTCTACTTGTGCAGAAGTCTATTTATGTAAACAGGGACTCTCTGTCGCCCCGCTTGGAGTGCAGTGGCATGATCATAGCACACTGCAGCCTTGAACTCCTGGGCTCAAGTGATCCTCCCACCTCAGCCTCCCAAGTAGTTGGGACTACAGGCATGCACAACCAAGCCTGGCTTTTGTGCAGAAGTTTATCAAGGACTTATTGTTCTCTGCTTCTTAGTTGTAGTAGAATTAGTTTGATAATGAGTCAGTTACAGTGCTGAGTGTACTAGCAAGTATATTGCATTTTGTGAGTCTCTTAACTGCCTTTTCATTTTAAAGCACTACCTCATTACAAGGATTGAATAAAACTGTACACCTTTTTAAAATATCTTTTATTCATGGGAATGGACCAGGTAGGTTGCTGTTACCTCTTTGAATAGCAGTAACAAGTACAGTGGTGAACCTGTTGACGGCCAGATGGAGCATTTACTTAGCCTTAGTCCCCAGCAAATTCTACCAATCCAGACTGTATGTATGCATATACTGTTACTTCTAATTATAAATGTTCACTTCTTCAAAACAGATTTTTTGAAGAAAAAACTAAACTGTGTTTAGTCATAAGTGTTTCTCTTTTTTTTTTTTTTTTAACCAAAATGGAAAATAAGCAATGCTGTTACCTCATTGGGTTATTGAAGGGCAGAGATGAAAGGGGACAAAAAAAACCATAATTCATTTAAAGGAATGTTGCAGAGGGAAAACATTTATGGTAGATTTATCTGTGGGTAAATATGTAGTCAAGTAATTTTTACACAAATGTACCTTAAATATAATATTTGTCTTATTTGATTTAAACATACAATATCTGAAATAATGGATCCGTATTTTTTTAAAGAACACCAGAAGTGCCACCAGCACAACCAAAACCTGGGGTTGCAGCTCCCCCAGAAGTAGCACCTGCTCCCAAATCATGGGCCAGTAACAAGCAAGGTGGGCAAGGAGATGGTAAGTGGACATTAGCTGGAGAAGCTAGTTAGGCTTGATAGTTACTGAGCAGCCATGCAGGAGATAAGAGGTAGACAGTTTTGGTAGAGGCAGAAAGAGCATTGTCAAAGGATATACTCAGGCCTGAAAAAGGGGTCTTTTAAAAATCTCTTGGGCTAGCTAAATCAGTATCAAGTATCAAGAGCCATGTATGCGTCAGTGATAGTGGTTAAAAGGGGAGTCTTTAAGATAGCCACTGCCCCCCATTATTTTATCTTTACCACTGCATGTCCAGACAAAAGCTGTGTCTTCAGCTCTTTGAGACATAAAAAGCACCTAGTAGAAACCATATTCATCTCCAACTATGCCCCCAGCCTCTCGTGTTTCAAACATGTTGCCACGATTTCCTGGTGGAAAAGAGCTAGAGAGTAACCATAAAGCACAGTATCTATAACACCCCCCTTCCCCCA
>NW_012151507.1:4625893-4641769 GCF_000956105.1 Propithecus coquereli
TAAACCATATACATTTATTAATTACTATATTAATATTCAGTGATTCCTTGCTTTCTGAACTCAAACTGAGGAAACAAATAATTCTGGATAGTGAGGGATACTTTATGTACATTATAAGGCTAAAACTAAACATAGCATAAAATGTTGATCTTAAGATGTCTTATTAATTGTTGTAGTTTCGTATTGTCATTACCAAATATCTTAAAGGATCCTATACACATGGGGAGATTCTTCTATGACAATGTTTGTTTACAAATTCGTATTTCTAATAATCTGACACATTTCACATTTTGGGGCGGTCATTTCTTTTCGGATCTGAACAAATCTAAATCATCTTTATTTTTTAATCATCTTAATGTGGTTGATGAGTTCATTTTAGGAATAGATGTGTCAGCTGTGCTATTTTCTTCTTCAGTTGAATTTTCACCAGTTATTTATTGCTGCGTAACAAATTTGACAACGTAAAACAACAAACTGAGACGGTGCTTATGATCTCCCACAGTATCTGAGGGCCACGACTGCAAGATCAGCTTAGCTGGGGGTTCTGGCTGAGTGACTTTCTCACAAGGCTGCAATGAAGCTGCCATCAGAGGCTGACTTAATTAGGACTGTACTTCCAAACTCATTCATGTAGCTGTGTGCTCTTTAGTATGTTAGCCTCTCAGTGGGGCTGCCAATTACATGGCTTCCCTAGAGTAAGTGATGAGAGACAGATAGATATCCCCCACCCAAGACAGAAGCCTCCAGTCTTTCATAACCTAATCTCGAAAGGGACATGCTGGTACTTCCGCTGTATTCTACAGGTTTCACAGACCAACCCTGGTACACTGTTTGAGAAGGGAGTATACAGGGTGTGAATACCAGGAGGTCGAGACCATTCAGGCCTTCTTGGAGACTGGTTGGTTACACAAGGTTCCTCACAAAACCACTTTGCTGTTTCATTTGGTTAAGTGTAGTTGAACCAGACAATGTCACTAAATTGGCTCACCTGGGTGCATGTAATTAGCAAGAATAAGCTGAAAGCAAACAGATGAGAGCATCACTGTCAACCCTTCCAGATTGTAAAACTCTGACTTGCCTTCACTCAGGAAGCCTCGGGTGTATCTTACCCTGAAACATGACCATCTGACATGGATCACATGAGAACAGTGATTTTATTTTATTTATTTATTTATTTTTTAATTTAAAATTGTATCATCCTTGCGCAGGGGCCATGCTAATCTTCTCTGTATGGTTCCAATTTTAGTATATGTGCTGCCCAAGTGAACACAAGAACAGTGATTTTAATCTTTCTATAAAATATTGGTGAAGTTTCATGGAGGAGTTCTAATATTTTCCTCCTACCCCAGTATTTGCTTGTACTGGCACCCTCTAAAGTACATCTCTCAGCTTTGGAAGCCATTACTCTAGACTATCTGAACACCTTAAAAACATTGATAGGGCCTAGATTAGACTTTCCTTGCTCTTTCACTGTGCTTGTTTGCTTATATTTTTTTGAAATGTGCCTTGTTTGGTTTCACTTGTTTCCCTTTTCAGATTTTTTTTTCTTTTTCCTTACTTCCTTCCTTCTTTGTACCAGATGTTGCTTGTTGGAGAGATGGTGGTAAGTCTGCTGGCTCACCTTCTTCATCTGATCAAGATGAAAAGCTCCCTGGCCAGGAAGAAAGCACAGCCGGAACATCAGAGCAAAATGATATCCTCAAAGTGGTGGAAAAGAGGATAGCTTGTGGTCCTCCACAGGCTAAACTGAATGGACAGCAGACTGCCCTTGCTTCCCAGTATAGAGCTATGATGCCTCCTTACGTGAGTATTGCTCAGTGAACAAGCAGTCAAATAATGAGGTTTTTGATCTGGGGTCCAAGGAGAATTAGAATGGGGAAAAGTTTAGCTCTTTGTTTTCATTAACATCTAAATAAAAAATTAATGTTCTTTTAAATTATGACTATAGGAAACAAATGAGGAGTATTAGCAGTACTTGTGTCTTTATCATTAATAAGGATTATAGATGTTTTCTTATCACATTACATTCAGCATTTCCTGAAAATAATTATTAGACCTATGGATAGACCCACTTGTTATTAATTGTTTTAACTTTTTATTATAGAAACTTTTAAACATCTACAAAAATATAGTACAGTGAATCTGCCTCTTTCCCCACCCCTTTGGATTACTAAAGTAAATCTAAGATACATCATTTCATCTGTAAATATTTTAAGTTGTATTTTAAGAGAGAAAGACTTGGGGGAAAATTTCATAGTGCCATTGTCACACCTAAAAAGAAAACTAATTTCCTAATATTCTCAAATGTCATGTCAGTATTTCAGTTTCTCTGAGTATCTCATAATTAGGACCCAGGCAATGACCATGCCTTGAGATTGGTTCAGATTTGTCCTAAGAATCTTGTTACCTAGAGGTACTTCCATCTCTTTTCTTTGGAGTTTATCTGTTACAATTTATTTGTTAACCTGTGAGGTTTCTCAGAATCTGGATTTTGTTGATTCCATCTTTGTAGTTTCATTTAATATAAACTTCTAACCCCTGCGTTTTCTATAAACTGAGATTCGGCGCCCTCATTCTTTTGTTTGCTATCAGCCTACTGTGCAGTTACACACATGTGCCTGGGTAAATAACTTTACATTTTTCAGAAGACCCATTACTCTCATAGGAAAAATCTAGATCATATTTATTTAGTTTATGGTTTAACTCCTAAGTACTCGAGTTCTAAATATCCATCACATTTTCTAGTCCTTCATTGTATTTTTTTAACGACTCTAGAGTAATGGAAATAAATGATTAAATGCCACTGCTTGTTAAATATTTTCTAAAAAGAAGTTTGGGTGTATAATAAAGCTATTATGTACTGACCTAGCCTTAAAAAATCATTTATAACCAATTACTTTTCTCCTCATAATTTTGAAATTATACTTGCAAAGACCCTGGACCTTCCAAGTTTGGGGGTAAGGCAGGACCGAGAAGGAAGACCTAGTAGGCTTCATTCCCAATTTCATTGATGATTTTATTTGAATAAAGTGTTCCACTAATTAACAAAAACATTTTAAAACCACTACTTTATATACTGAGAATTTAAAGATTGCTTCTACAGTTAATTTTGTGCAAATGCCAAAATTTAAGCATTAAAAATCACATGAAATTAATCTTTATGTCTAAATGATCAAAAGGATCTAACCCAACTTTACCTATGAAAATTTGCCTCCAATAGTGTATCTACTAACTTCAGTATGAAAGTGTGATGCAACTGGAAATTCTCCAGAGTATTCCCCAAACAAATAGCTTCCCCAGCTGAGTTTCGGCTGCTGCTTAACTTAATTAACTTTGCTTCAACCCTATTTAGGAGAAATTTCTTCTTTAGATGGCATAATCATATAGACATTGCCTTTCTGCAAGTATAAGGTAATTTTCTCATGTGACACAGTTACTTTATTTTTTAGAAAACCTAATCTTGTTTTTTAGGATATAAATTATGTGTTTAAGGTAATACAATTTCATATTATTTACATAATTTGACCTGGATATGAGCAAATAATAAATGACCAAGTACTCTTTGACACTTCTTCCCTTCCAAATCAAGATGAATCCCTTGATGTTCTTTGTCTTCATAATCTGTCTGATGTCTTCCCCTAAGTTTAACCTGAGTGTAACTTCTCAAAGCCAAATTCCCACAGAGAGCATCATCTTGACCTGCTTGGGCCTCAGTTTACAATTATCTGTTCAGTAACTTGACTGAGAATCCACCTATCCATAGAAAATCTCCAAGTGGCTCTCCTCGCTTACTCCCTTGCGTTGTGGACTATCCATTAATTTTATCTGAGCTGAGTTCCTCTTTATCAACAAACCTGCCTCAGTTAGTCTACTCCTGCTTTAGGATGAAGGCTCACATTATTTTGCCTTTCTAGTGTCCCACTTGACTGAGGCTTTGCAGTTTTCTGGGGTGCATGTGTTTATGCATGTTGTCAATACCCACAATCAGTTTTATGTAATTTTATTAATGAGACACGGAAGTTCTTCATATCATGTGCCCTAGTTATTACCTCTATTTGTAAAGACCTGGGGGAGGCAGTGGTCTTGCACATGGCTTGTTATTGAGGGTGAATGATGATCTATGCTAGCAGATAAAATTCATTATTAATGGTACTGTCTATTTTAATTATACTTTCTATAAATTATAATTTCAGACCTAGGCCTAGTCAGATTGATTCTTTTGTTGTTGTTGTTTTATAACTGAGTTGCTAAATTTATTGAAATTTTTTTTGTTCCCTTCATGCAGATGTTTCAGCAGTATCCAAGGATGGCATACCCTCCTCTACACGGTCCTATGAGATTTCCACCTTCTTTATCTGAAACAAACAAGTAAGACTACTAAATGATTAATTTCTGTAAGGAATATATATGCTCATTAAGATTTTCTGAAGGTTGAATGATTGTGGTGATAGAAAAATTGATCATTTTTCTGTCCTCAAAGTACAATTGCCATTAAATAATTGGCTCTTATAAGACAGAACAAAAATACTCTATTCCTTTAAAAATTTGATTTGACATAAAATTCTAAAAACTGAAAATCATAGCCCTAAAATTGATGACGTTTGTTTCTTCCTCCTTCCATATTAGTGATGCCTTGAGCTCTCTCTCACTCAACGTGAGACTTGAGCATCCTCTTGAATGGTGGTTTTCTTAAGATTATACATTTTGAGATTAGTTTTAATCATAAAACTGGGCTTATCACAAGGGGAAAAACGGTAAAATATTAGTTTTTACTTGATAATTTTAGTTATATTGGTAATTTCTGTTAATATGCAATAAAAATTATTATATAGATCCAGAGCTGTATCAACACTAGGTCACAAACCCATGTCATTCATTGGTACCTTTTTTCCCTGAAACCTCACAGAAATAATTTTTATGTACATGTAGAGAAAATTCATTTATATTTGCATTACTTATTTTCTGTTCTTTAGCATATGTATGTTTTATTTTAAATCTTTGAGAATTCTTTGAAAAACCCTGTCATCTATTAAATATATAACAATTATATTGTGCATATTCCTTTAATTATGTATTAGTGTTAATTTCTTCATACACGAGTCAGTGCAAAACATTTTGTATATCTTGGCGTACACATCACTAATGTTGAATTGAAATGAACTAAATTCCAATCTTTTAATACTCTCCTAGTTTAGTATCATTAAAACTTTGTCTTTTCCCACCATGACCTCCCCTTCCGTAGAGGCCTTCGAGGAAGAGGCCCCCCTCCTTCGTGGGCCTCTGAGCCTGAACGCCCGTCCATCCTCAGTGCGTCGGAACTGAAGGAGCTTGATAAATTTGATAACCTGGATGCCGAAGCTGATGAAGGTTGGGCAGGTAAGAGGCAAATTTAGTTAAGTACTTTAAATCATTAGATGCTTTTAAGCAATTAGTCTGAATTTTCCTTGATTTAATAGGTGCTCAGATGGAAGTAGACTATACAGAACAGCTGAATTTCAGTGACGATGATGAGCAAGGAAGCAGTAGTCCTAAAGAGAATAGCGGGTAAGTTGTTGTGATATCTTTTTTACTAATAGCAGTATGAAATTGTTATTATACCATTATTTATGCAGAGAATTATTAATAGACATTTGTTCCTTATTTGTGGAATTTTTCTATTCTCGTCTAAGAAGTTTTACTGAGTAGGAGGATGATTAATGAGTCAAATTAATACAGTACGGCTAAGCAAGGAATTAATATTTGATGTTTCTCAAGAAAGTACATTTAAAAAAAAAGATATTGAGATACTTGGCATCTAATTGAAGATATTTTGAGAATCAGTATCAGTCCACTTTAAACTATTACTTGCTTGACCCAATCCATATTTACAAATTAGAGAATAATTCCTTGGGTTACCACAGCTGCTTCAAGTCTTTGATTTTTTTTTTTTTTTTTTTAATTTAGCAAGCAGCATTAGGGCCTTGGAAAATGGGAGCTTTTTATCTCTTTCCTTTCTTCTGGGATATAAGGGCATCGGTCAGGAATATATGGGTCATTATCATAAAAGCTGGGCTTTTAAAATACACAGAAGTTTCTATGCACATATTGGTGTAATTTCTCAGCTCTACATTGTGATATAATACACTGCAGTTTCACAATCATTCATGAGATACCTGTGATTTTTTGCGACTTTTAAACGTACCGTAGTTTAATTTATCTTTTTTATTATATCAGAATAAATTAGAATGCAGCTAATAATATTTCCAGTATTACTCAGTTGAATCTGGATTAGACTTCTTGGGTGGAGGAGATAGAAAATGATAGGGTTATATTTCTTTGTGAAGTTTTGGGTCAAATGTCAGTGTCCAGATTTGAGAACTACTGTATTACACTGTATGCCTTGTGACAACCTGGATAAACCCAGTCCCCAATTCATTATAGATACATAGTATATATTTATTGAATGAACAAATTTAGTAATACTAGGTCACAAACCCATCTCATTGCCTGATACATTTTTTCCCCTGAAATCATACAGGAGTAAGTTTTTTAAAAAAATATATAGAGATAGTGCATTTACTTATAATACAGTCTGCCCACTGTACTTTTATTATTTCCTCTGCATTTTGATTCCTCAGTGAGGATCAAGTTTCCAAAACCTCTGAAAACACTGAAAACCGAAAAGAAGCAGATGAAGTTTGCAACACTAAATCTTCTTCTCAAATATCTGCCCAGGCACCAGTAGCAAAAGCTCCCTATGGGAAAGGACCTTCATTTAATCAGGTTTGTTGGACTCAGGGACATTCTTGTCATTTTAGGTACACACTATGGATGAGTTAATCTTACAGTTAGAAGGGGGCTCAGAAAAGGGAACTGTGTATTTTTTTTAATAGCCCTGGATCTACATCATAATATTGATTGTACATTAATAGGACTTATCAGTATAGTCACTGAAATTATCAAGTAAAAAAACTATCAGGAAAAAAGGTTTTACCTTCTTTTCCCTTTATGACATAGCTGAGTCATAGCAAAGTGGAAGAATAAACTTGTTTTTCCAAAGTAAAAGGAACATTGCTGAAGTGTGTACTTTATGGTTAACTGAGTATTTTACAAATACTAGTCAGTCTTTGTGCATGAAATGGCACACTATCTGTGTAGAGAAATCACACATAGTGAGAAGGGACATCTAAGCAGTCTGAATCATTTTGAAGAACAATGTGAAAGCAGCGAAATATGTGGGCAACAAATATACTTAATCCACTTCTGAGATGGTAAACAGTAGCAAGGGCTGCGTTATAAACTGGGAATAAAAAACCATTGTTTTCAAGAGAGTCCACTTAACTCTGTATTAAGGAATCAGAGTAGTCAGCTTGTGTTTGTTGAATTCATACAAAACAAATGGAAGAACTTGTCCTTTCAGAGAGCTAAAAGGAGGTAGGTAACAATCTCTCTGAAAGGAAAAAAAATGCCAGTAAGCATCAGTTACAATACAGTGTGCTAAGTGATGTGAGAGAGGACACATAGTGAGTTCTTAGAGACTTAGTACTTGAGCTAATTCTTAAAGAAGCAGGAATTAGCCAGTAAACAAAAGGAAGAGAGCTAGTCCAAGCAGTGGGAACATATACAGAGTATAGAAACATAAGAAAGGGTGGCACTTCGAAGAAATACTAAGTAGTTCCTCCCACCCCAGCCTCCTGAGCAGCTGGGACTACAGATGTGCACCACCTCACCCGACTAATTTTTTTTTTTTTCCTTAAAGACAAAAGGTCTTGCTACATTGCCCAGGCTGGTCTCAAACTCCTGGCCTCAAGCAATCCCCCTGCGTTGGCCTCCAATGTGTTTTAGATGTTTCTTTTTTCTTTTTTAAGATAAATCTCATATTTTTAGTTTACTATTAAGAAAAAATTCCAGGAAAAGAATTTCGCTTACATAAATAAAATTTAGTAATTAGAGGTACACCTCTCCCCAGCTAGGTTTCCTGGGTCAGAATTCCAGAATTGCTATGCTAAAATTCTACCAATTGCAAAGTGCATTGCAAATTCCGACCTTATCAAAATGGCAGAGTGATTCTATAGAAAGCAATTTTGCAGAGTGCTGTGCGTTTATTACGAGAAACGGACAAGGATGGTTTACTTTTAGCATTCTTGCAGTCTCGCTGAGAAAATCTGTACATTCAGAAATACTTCCAATAGGTATCTTACTCTGATCTGATTTTATCTTTTAACAATCCTTCCTTATGTAGGAACGTGGACCATCTTCACATCTGCCACCACCTCCAAAGTTGTTGGCGCAGCAGGTAAATTTTCACTAAATGTCAGTTTATGGTGTATATGTTTTATTTGACTTTTTTTTGATAGAAAGGGGCGAAATGTATTTATAATTTCTATGAACTAATTATCAACTTTTTACCTTGTGGTTCTTGGATTTCTTACTCTTCTTTTCCATCTTCATTCTCAGCTGATAAGTGTGCTTCAGATTTCACTAAGGAAATAAGAAGCACTTGGGAGATAACTGTTTTCCTCGTTTCAGTGCCCATATACTCTGAACTTCCATACTTTTACTTGTTCCCTGGATCCCATCCTCTATCAGTCAACAGAGAGTTATCTGCCATCTTTTAAGAAAAACAAACCGAAAAACTCCACAAAAACCCCTCACTTAACACCACACTACCCCACCTTCCATCCCCCTTTAGTGTCTACCCTATTTCTCTGTTCTCCATCACAGCAAACTTCTTTTAGTGAACTGTTCATACTTACTGACTTTTGCTGTTCATACTTACTGACTTTTGCTGTTCATTCTCTCATTAACCCTCTAGACGTGCTTTCATCTCCCGCTATACCTCTGAATTACCTAGCAGTAATGCACTGATTACTTGCTACCACCTATTATATTTCAGTAGGTTCCTTTTTTTTTTTTTTTTTTTTTTTGAAAAAGAGTCTTTAGAAGCTAAAACTAAAACATCTAGAAGAAAATGCAAAAGATAAGTCTTTATGAACTTGGGACTGACAAAGATTTCTTACCTATCACATTGGGCATGATTTAAAAAAGAAGAGAAATTGGTCAATTAGACTTTGAAAAACACCTCCCAAAAACAAAGATATGTCACAGAAAAAATATTCCTAATATATCTGACAAAGGACTTGCGTCTGGGCTATCTCAAAAAAACTCAAAACCTTATAACTCAATAATATGAAAAATAGCCCAACAAAATAATTTGAGCATTTACTTCACAAAAGAAAATATGCAAATGGCCTGTAAGCACTTGGAAAGATGTTCAGTATCTTTATTCACTAGGGAAATGCAAGTTAAAACCACACTGAGATTTTGCTACACACCCAAAATTAAAAAGACTGATGACACCATGTGTTTGCAAGGCTGTAGAGCACCTGGCACCCTTATACATTGTGAAACCTTATAACCACTTTGGAAAACAGTTTGGCAGTGTCTTATAAATGAAACATATATTTACCATAAGACTTGGGAGTTCCACTCTTAGCTGTTTATGTGAGAGAAATGAAAACATACGTTTACACAGAGACTTATGCATGAATGATAATAAATATTTATAGTTTAAAAAACTGGAAACAACCCACATGTCCGTCATTGGTGAAATGATGTGCCTATAATAGAATACCATCTGGCAGTAAAATGGAGCAAACTACAAATACACATAATAACATCAAAACCACTGAGCAGAAGAACCTAACACAAAAGAGAATATGACTTTATGTATCTATTTATATGAAATTTTAGGGCAAGCACAATTACTCAAGCTCAGGGTTAGGGGTCTTTAGGGTCACAGGTAGGAGGGGGCAGCGGAATGATGACTGAAGTGACATCAATCATGGATTCTCTCTCTTAACTGGACCAGTGGGTACGCAGGTGTATCATTTGTCCAAACTATACTCTTGAAATATATGTATCACGTTTCATGTAAATTATACTTCAGTGAAGCTGCTTTAGAAAAATGATTACTCTGAGTTTACTGTGTAAATTAGATACTTTTATGTATTTTGGTTTTTCAGCGTGTCTTTGAGTTGTAAATGAAGAAATTCAGCACCAGAGAAATACAGTGGTTTGCATAAGACAACACTCTTAGTAAAGGATAGTCTGCATTATTAAAACTGTTTAGTCAGCTGTTTTCATTGTACCATTGTTTTAGCTTTTGTCAGGATTTTGACTGGGCAACATGTGGCTTTTAAGGTTTCTTCACCCCAGTATCTTTTAAGATTAGTATTTTTTAAAAAAGTTATTTTTCCTCCGTTACATTTCAGCACTTTATGTGCTTTTTTTCATTCTGCTTAGTTTTGCATGGTTGCTGGTAGTGATTTTAAACCTTGTAGTCGTTGTTTTTTTTAACACATTGATGAAAATTCAGTCATCGAAACTTAGATCGCTCAGGTGTTCCTCCCACTCTCCGCTGTGGGCTCTAGAGATGTTTTTCTGGATCTTTTGTCCTAAAGATAGAACTCTCTCTACCCAGGCTGATTTGTAGGAATTTCTTTGAGTGTCGTTAGCAGCCCTGCCTCCATCTTCTTCACTTTGTTTCTTTGGTTCTCTGCTTTTTTCCTGTAGCTGTACTTTAATTTTCTCAGGGACCATGTGCCATCATTTTGGATATTTATGGCCTTCATTTCTCCCTCTTAGGCACTTCAGCTCTGGCAGCTGCTGCTAAAGCATTCATACTTTAAATTTCAAATTTGAGATTCTGTGTTGTCCTTCTAATTTTATTCAACAAATACTGAGCGATCAACAGTCTCTGGCACAACATATAGATAGGTACATGCTCTGTAAATATTGGGTGTCTGGGTTAATTATTCTGATCTTAGTTTGGTGAATTATCTAAATTTCCTTTCCATGTTATGTGTTTTGGTTGTAATGTGTATGTTTATCAGAAAAAATTCTGATATTTTTGTGCACTTATTTTCCTTCTCCATGCCTATGATACCTGGTGTCAGTCAGAAGTAGTTCTCATACTCTTCTGAAAACTTGTCTTAATATTTCAGCATCCACCTCCAGATCGACAGGCAATACCTGGAAGGCCAGGCCCCTTTCCTGCCAAGCAGCAAGTACCTGATGAAGATGAAATATGGAAGCAAAGACGAAGACAACAGTCAGAAATTTCTGCAGCAGTGGAACGGGCTCGCAAACGGCGTGAAGAGGAAGAGCGAAGAATGGAGGAACAAAGGAAGGCAGCATGTGCAGAGAAACTGAAACGATTGGATGAGAAACTTGGCATCGTGGAAAAACAACCATCTCCAGAGGAAATTAGGGAAAGGGAGCGAGAAAAGGAACGAGAGCGTGAGAAAGAACTTGAAAAAGAACAGGAACAGGAGCGAGAGAAGGAGAGAGAAAAAGAAAGGGAGAGGCAGCAGGAAAAGGAGAAAGAGCTGGAGAAGGAGCAGGAAAAACAAAGAGAAATGGAGAAGGAAAGAAAGCAAGAAAAAGAAAAAGAATTAGAAAGGCAGAGGGAAAAGGAGAAAGAACTACAAAAGATAAAAGAACAAGAAAAGGCATGTGAGCTGGAGAAGGAAAGGGAGAAAGTAGAGGAAAAAATAGAACCCAAAGAACCTGCGTTAGAGCCTGTGGTGGAAAAACAAGGAAGTGAAACCAACTGTAATAAAGGTAGGATAGTCTTATTGTTATATAAACTTTACCAAGGGTTTCAGGTTAGTTACAGTGTTGGTGCTTGTATAATTTTAATATATGTGATCAAAATAAAAGTGATTATTTTAAGATAGCATTTGCAGTTAAAAAAAAAATGGGCTTGAGCCATGTTTCCTAATTTTATATATGAAGAGACATCCCTGAAGTTTTCTCAGTTATTGGGTGAGCTCCAATTCTGTTTTGTCTGCAAATCTGTATTGACTCCTAGTTGCCTATACTGATTCTCCCTACTTTTTTCTGACTCCAAGACATTTAACTAAATAAAATCTCATTTGCTCACATGCATTAATACCTTTAAAACTGAACTGGATTAGAGCTTAATAGGAATGTTGGATTGTCATAATCAAATGACTACACACAGTTCATAATTTTGGATTTGTTTTAACAGTTTAAACATGTGAGTTCCATGGTATAGTTGATGTGCTATTAGACTATAATTTCCTGGAGTAATTATACTTTTTTTAAAAAGTCTTTTTCTAGATCTAATGAACGTTTTTATTCTTCTTCAGGTTGGTTTATAGACTAATTAATGACATTCATATAGAGTATAAAACCTTGACTAACCTACAGTAAAGTTCGGTTTTAATGGACAGCTTGAGTTAAAATAGAAATATGATTTTATTTTATTGCGTTTTTTGATGTAGAAGTACTATAACTTTTAAACCTCACATCTCACGCTCTTTTTTTTACAAGACCTTACTGCTTGAAACTTTAATACAAATTTGTGTTATAAAATAAAATTTATATTCAAGGTAACCTTCAAACTTGGCTCTTAATGAAAAGAGTATGTTGGCTGAGCACAGTGACTCAAGCCTGTAATCCTAACACTGTGGGAGGACGAGGCAGGATTGCTTGAGGCCAGAAGTTCGAGAGCAACGTAAGCAACATAGTAAGACCCCGTCACTACAGAAAAATAGAAATATTAGTTGTACATGGTGGTACACCCCTGTAGTCCCAGCTACTTTTAAGGCTGAGGCAGGAGGACCACTTGAATGCAGGAGTTAGAGGTTGCAGCAAGCTATGATGACACCACTGCACTCCAGCCCAGCAACAGAGTGAGACCCTGTCTCAAAAAAAATATGTCTTTTTTCAATGAGGTAAGGCCCATTTGGATCATTTGTTTAGTTATGATTATCAGATTTCATAAATTTTCTTCATACTAATCACTCTAGAGAGATATTGATAGTGGGCTTTTATTATATAAGTGCTTAAGAAGATGGCTCATAATACTAAAAAAAGTGAAATAAAATTGTTCGCAAAAGAAATGAAAACCATTGTCGTACTTTAATATTGATGAACGTTAAAAGAGGTCAACCTTAGGGAATCTGATTGACTACGAGTTACTAAGAGGACTGTAGATAAAAAATAAGGAAATTCATGTTTTAACATTTTTTAATTTTTTTAAGACAGAGTCTCACTCTGTCACTGTGGGTGGAGTACAGTGGTGTTATCAAAGCTCTTTGCAACCTCAAACTCCTGGGCTCAAGCAATCCTCCTGCCTCGGCCTCCTGAGTAGCTGGTACTACACGTGCGCACCATGTTGCCCAGCTAATTTTTTTCTATTTTTAGTAGAGATGGGGTCTCATTCTTGCTCAAGTTGGTCTCAAACTCCTAAGCTCAAGCAATCCTCCCACCTTGGCATCTGAGAGTGCTAGGATTACAGGTGTGAGCCACTGCGCCCAGCCCATGTGTTAACTTTAATGCTGCCACTGAATACATGTGTTGATTCTAATTAGTTAATTTAACTTTCATTGGTGACTATAAGTAAATTAATTATTTTCTTTTTAATAATCATTACTTACTAGCACTTTCATTTTCATTCACATTTTATATATTTTCATGGCGATTTAATTTTAGCTACATTTTTCAGTGAAATGTATCCATGTTTTCTTTTCCTTTTTTTTCAATTCTAACACTAGACCCATAGATTTTTCAACTCAGTTCATGGCTCTCTTTTCCCACCAATATTTTATTTTCCCTTTTATAATATTCTTAACATTGAATGTAATGCAAGCAGTTAAAAATGTGGTTTGTGATTCTTCCTAGTCAACTGAGAAAAGAATTTGTAACAAGCATGGCTTTGTAATTGTGACATGACATGCTGCAGAATAAATATGATTGGTTTTCCTTGACATGGAAATTTTTTTTTTTTGGTATATCTGTTGTTCTCCTTTTGGTGTAGCATATGTGACGCCCTGTATATGGAATACCATAATGACGTATATATTTGAAGATAGCTAGTGATCAGCCTGTTGTCTTAAGACTTAAGCTTATTCGTTTTCCTTGTAGATAATAGTCCCTTGATCCAATAAGTAAGTAAACAAATATACCAATGGGCTCTATTTCTAACTATTTATAGGCCATTTGTGTTTTCACATAGGTTCTAATGAATCACAAATGAATATTGACAGTTGCATTGATAATTGATTGAAATAAATGAACAATAGGGTTTGAAATGTTTTTTATCACTAAAAATCAAATATATATTTTTGTATGGTAAAGCATTTGGGTCTGTGACTTGCCTCCATCTTAAGAAACCAGCTTTGAGAAAGTCTAAAGTCTGGATAATATAATGTTACCTCATTGATGACTGCCAACATTAGATAAAATAACGTTTTGGAGTGTTGGGGATGCTTTCTTCTTCATTAACTTCTGTATACCTCAGTCTGATCATTTCATTTCAGTACAGAAAGCATGTATTTGATAAATGTTGTAGGTGAATACCATTGCCTTTCACTTCTTCTTTTGACAGAGGAGGAAGCAGTTTTCACTAGACAGGACAGCAATCGCACTGAAAAGGAACCCACGCCAGTGACGCATGAAACGGAACCAGAATCAGGGTCTCAGCCTCGGCCTGCTGTATTATCTGGTTATTTCAAACAGTTCCAGAAGTCTTTACCACCACGATTCCAGCGGCAACAGGTAACAATAAAAACATTTTATCATGTATGTCTGCTTTAAAAGGTTTATTGTTCAGCAGCCTGAGAAATTTGACATAAAACCTGAAATACCTAAAGTATACAAATTTCCCTTGAAATTCTTTTTTCGTTTTTAATAAAAATTTGTTGAAGGGGGTTTTACCTTGACCTTGACCTTTTATCCTCTGCCTCGTTTATAGACACCATCTTCCATTTATAGGAAATAGATTGCACAATACAATGAAATGAGTGATTATTTACCTGAGTATTAGACAGAATGTTGTAACTTATCCTTTTTTCCTTTGTCTTGCCAACTTTTCACTGTTAAGTGTCTTGAATTCTTACTCTTCCCTCAAAACAAGCTATTATTTTCTCATATGATCGATTATATTAATTTATCGTGCATAACTAAAATCTCAAAATGTGAGGTCTCACTTTTTCAGGAACAGATGAAGCAGCAGCAGTGGCAGCAGCAGCAACAGCAAAGTGTACTTCCGCAAACGGTTCCTTCACAACCGTCCAGTGGCACTGTCCCTTTACCTCCACACAGACCTCTTTACCAGCCCATGCAGCCTCACCCTCAACATTTGGCTTCCATGGGTTTTGACCCAAGGTGGCTCATGATGCAGTCCTACATGGATCCTCGAATGATGTCAGGAAGGCCTGCTATGGATATTCCACCCATTCATCCTGGTAAGTTGGAATTTGGCATTGTCTTAATGGCTTACTTACAGTTTTGCAGAATCAAAATTGTTTGGTTTTGATCATTTTTAGTCTTAATTACTTTGAGAATTGTAATCTAGTCAGATCTTAAATAAAACCTAGAGTTTTAATCAAAAAAGTATAAAACTTTCTGCACAGAGTAGTTAAATATCAGGCACTTGTACCACCTGTGTTACGAGACCAATCTACTAGTTCTCTTCTGTTTTGTGAATGTTACTTAAACCTTTTGAGGTGGAAATTATTTTGTGTCTTATTAACAGTGTCTGCTGTTCGTTGCATTGTTTTTGTTCTTTCAAGTATTTCAGCATTTGAATTTTGTCCGTGTATTATATAGACCAGCTTTTCAATTTTCTCCATCATTTACCAGCCTAACACTTGAATTTCTTCAAAGGTTAGCAAAAAATCAGATGAATTAGCCATGTTTTATGGAATCCATCAGAATAAATGCAAATAATCCATTATCAAAATGGTATAGAGCAAAATCTAGGAATGATAAAAAGCTGATCAAGAATCATATCTTTCTTGAATTTAGGATTTATATTGATATGTGAAATTTAAGTGACATTTTGTAGAATATTGATCGGTGAAA